>NW_028246896.1:0-212500 GCF_964263255.1 Lissotriton vulgaris | reverse complement strand
GCGTGCGCAGTTAATTGATTTACCGGTAGGCTGGAGTTAAACAAAGGACTATAGTTGTGAGAGCTACGGCTCGGGCAGTAGTCGCGTTACTTGGGCAGCGATGCGTTGTGGGGCGCAGGCTCTTTGTTGCAGAGTCCGCTCTGGTCCTGAAGGGGGGGAAGCGGCGGACGGTGATGAAAGGTGCGGTGCGGTCCCAAGGTACGGGACGTACACCAACCACACTACTCACCAGAGGCCAGTCTCTCAGGCTATACACAAAATCCTTTGTTCTTGCAGGCCAGGGGGCCTGAGCCTGGTTCAACCCAGTTTTGGAGCACTTTGTTTTGGAGACTCTTGCTGCTTCTTTCAGGGTGCAGGGCAGAGACATCAGACGCTCCACAGGAGGTGGAGCCAGCATTGTGGTGGCAGAGCACAGCCCTATTCAGAGTCAAGGGGCACTCCTCCCACCCATCCTGGTGTAATCTCTCTATTCACCACCTGGCAGCCCAGACTGTCTACTGGAATCCCCCAGCCCTGTCACTCACAGAAACCAGACAGCAGATACACATCCTAGCAGAGGCGGGCTGAAATAGTTAGGCAAGCAAATGCTAACTTTCTAAAAGTAGCATTTGCAAACACAGGATATTAAAATAAACTTTACTAAAAGAAGTATTTTATTATTCTGAGTTCAGGCATACTAAACTTGACTTTCTACCATGCTCTCTGAGTCTGTTAGGATTATATAGTGTAATACTTCCAGCAGCCCATTCTGGCCTATGGAGAGCAGGTAGCCTTCCAATAGTGAAAAACGAAAATGGTTGTAATTCACTATTAGGACAGGCCATACACATCAGGGCTTCTCCTACCTTATACTTACAATGCACCCTGCCCTTGGGCCTACCAAAGGGGTGACTAATATGAAGTTAAGGGAAGGTTTGGGGACTGGCAAGTAGGTGTACTTGCGCAGTCAGCGTGACAGTACCAGACTGCACGCAGGTTCTGAAATGGCAGACCTTAGACATATTTTGCAAGGCCGCTTCTGTGGATGGCACAACCAGTGCTGTAAGCCCACTAGCAGCATTTGGATTTACAAGCCCTGGCACTCCTGGTGCACTTTACTGGGGACTGACAGTAAACCAAATAAGCCAATCATGGAAACCAATCAATGTATACACTTTTCCTAGGGAGCACTTGCACTGTGGCACTGATTGGCAGTGGCACAGTGCCCTGAGCATCTAACACCAGCAAAACACATGAGGCACATCGGCAAAAAGTGGAAGGGAGGCTCACGCCAAGGTGCCAGGTCTAACACTGTTCTTTGGTCTTATTCCATGCCCATCAGTGCGGTGATCCAAATGATGAACTCCAGACATGTGAATTTGACATTTCCTTTCTTTGTTGGTAAGACTATTACTTTTGAGAATGTCCAATAGCACTCTCAAGGCGTGGTTGTGTTCAACACAACTTTTTACAAAGACCAGAATGTCATCTTGAAAACACGTAACATTCTCTACCTTTTCTTTCCTAACTTTAGGACTCCTAAATGCCTTCTGTGAATACCGAAAGGCTTAAAGTTAGGATTTTTCTCAATTTAGTAGCAGTAAAGTTAGGAGTCCTAACGGGAAGTACACAGGTCACATGGAGAGGTACAGAGTGCGGGGAGGGGCTTAGCGCTGCATGCATAGTTAAGTGAGTGAGTGTTAAAGTAATTCCATCTCTAGTAAATATAAGGATTGGGCTGCACAATCATTTCATGATGTGTTGTGTGTGTTGAGTGTTGAGCTCAAGCAACCAGCAGAATGATGCTGACAAAGGCATCATTTTGATGCTAGTCGATCGGACCACCAGCCGCTATTGAGGTGGGCAAGAGACCACCAACAAGCATGTGGGCAGTCAAACAGCCCTATTTGCATTCAACCGCTGGGCTGGCGGTTGGGAACACGGAGGGCATGCTGCAGCCGTAGTAAAGGGCCGCAGCACAAGCCGACGCCGTGTATGCACATCCGTGCACCAAGTGCTATACACCACGTTGTGCATAGCACACAGTGCACAGAGGTGAGTGGGGGCACTACAGGTGCCCCTATGCCCACCTTTCAGTGACCCACGATAGGCAGGGGCCCTGTTTGGAGCCCCCAATATCCCTTTCCAGCAACAACAAAAGGATGTCAGAAAGGGACATTGTAATTCCGATGGCGGTGCCTGCCTCGACACCAGCGCCATGCCTGGAAGATGCTCCGACAACCACCCCATCAGGATCTCTGGTCCTGACGGAAGCCTTCAGTTAGACAGCTGTGGTTCTGACCGCCAGCATGGTAATGCAGCGGTCAGACAAAAGGGATGTCGGCAGTTGTACCAACACTGACGGTCAGTCGGTGACCCGACCGTCTGATATCAAAATTAAGGCTTCCTGTTTTCCAATTTTACTGATTTTTACAGATAAATATAGACAGAAAACCATTTATTTTCTTGTCTGTATTTATTTTTAAATGTGGATAAAAACGTAAATTGGGTGCTTGTTGAGTGATTCTTATTACACTTTGCCATGACTGCCAGGCCAAAAACTGCGTGCATTGATAGGTAAAGGGGGTTTAAAAAAAAAGAAATTTCAGTAAAGAGGCTTAAACAGCAGTAGATAGGCACAAGGCTGATACCGAAATGTGCATATTTTCATATAAGTGCATTGATTTATCTTCTGCGGTGTCCATATCACTGAAACCTGGCAGACATTCAATCATGACTGCATGTTTTCTGGTTAAATAAATGTAGAAATATACTGGTTTCAGCTTAATTCTTTCACAAAACCCATAATAAATATGGTTAAATACAGATAAAGTTGTCAAAAAATAAAAATGGATACACACAGATGGAAATGTCCAGAAAATAAATACCATAAAACGGGGAGCCCCAATCAAAATCAAGCCCTAAATTGTGACTGCTCAACACCAGAGCCAATGAGAGTCAAGTGTGTAAGTGGCTGTACTTGGCCACGCCTCCTGAGCTATAGTGTAATGGATTCTGGGACTTCAGAGAGAAACGAAATCAACCCACAGGGTTGAGGCCCAGTTCAGCCACCGCGGGGGCTGCGGGGGTCTGTTTTACCCCCCTGGCTTACCCCATCAACACATGAACGGCGTCTGACACGAAAGGTAGTTCATAACTGTGCGAAGATTTATCAGCTTAACGTGACATATTATGTCAAGGGGGTCTGGCTGACTTATGCTGAAATATTGAATTAGCATGATGACTGTTAAAAAATCCTTCACCTACACATTACTACTGGTCAAGTATTTAGAAAATGCCACACCTGAAAAGTAAAGCCAACAGAAAGGCAGAGGTTAGATTTTGACAAAATTATATCTAGTACCCTGAATAGTTAAACTTTTATAATCAATACTTACACAAAGAAGTAACAATCGAGGCAGAAAAAACAAATACATTTTAAAAATGTAATATCGGGCATCTGCGTTGTTTTAAATGCCAATACTGCCCCCACTGCCCCCTCTCCCACCGCCATCACATCGATTTGAGAGTGAGAATAAAAAATACAAATTTTACCACGTATCGATCTCCAAAATAAATCACTAAACCATGCTATCAAAAGAAATGTGGGGCATATTACCAACAACTAGCGATATTTATAGCTAAATGCGCTTAGCGACTTTTTTTTATCGCTGCCTCTCGCTGGATATTTTAGCGGAGAAAACATGCTATTAGCAACGTTTTTCTCCATAGCGCTAAAATATCCAGCGATAGCGGCGTAATGCGAGAATATCGCTGAGAATACAGCGATATTCTCGCATTAGCGACGAAATGCTCTTAGCCATGTTATCCACCTCCCATTGGATAACATGGCTAAGAACTGGTCAGAGCAGGCGTTAGTTTTTGGCGATAGCGGGAATATTTCCATCGCTACGCCAGCCTTGTGAATAGGCGATAGCGACGTTATTGACTGCTTTCAGTCGCTAACAGGTTGGGTACGCCGACTTTCATTAGCGATAAATATCGCTGACATGCAAAGCGGGCCCCAAACTGCTCGCTATCGCCTAAAAGCTGTCACTAACTGCTGTTAGCGACAGCTTGATAATAGGGCGATATAATTTTCGCCGCTTAGCGGCCGAAAACGGCCGCAAAACCGGCGAAAAGTGCCTATCGCCCCCCTTGATAATATGCCCCTGTATTTCTTAACACAATATGTTATCTCCGTGCACTGTATTTCTTAAAACATAAATTAGAGTCGAGTGGGATTAGTTGTTGGTTTTAAAAATGAAGTTATCAGCTGGGTTGATTGTGAAGCATGGAATATTTTACTGTAACAAAAGTAAGCAATATTAATTGTTATAAAATCCCTCATTATTAGAAATAATACAGGCACTTCAAATTAAGTATCATGCAATTTCCATTGAAATAAGTATTCTTTAAACGTTTTTACAATGCAATTTTAATATGTGAACATATTTGTTTTTCACCTGAAAACAATGAAATAAAACTTGGCTTTGCCAGTGTACTTCATAAGAATCCTTTTTGCGGTTTATCTTTGTGGATTATGTTCATCACCGGTTTATGATGTGCAAGTTATAAGCTTCTCTGGTATAAACACAGGGTCATCAGCCATGGCCCGAGAGCCCTTTCTTGGTCACTTATTTTATAATATACCAAAAATAAATTAGCTTTATTTTCATGAAAGTCATATGTATTATAGCACATTATGTATTATTAGATTTTAACATATATTTAAATTAGAAAAAATAGGGACAGTCTAGACCCCATTCTTATAGATGGTATACAATAATACAGGAATTGCGCATTATGAAAACTAGAGTAGAAATTAAAATATTTGCAGACCATTAATCTTTACCCAATCGCTCCACTTTCAAAGCTTTCTCAAATTTCTGAAATGTCTACAAGGTAAGAGTCATGAGCCCTTGCAGGAGATTTGAACAACAACGGTGAAGCAATGCTTGTTCTAATAAGTTTGCTTCCTGTTCCTACACAGATGTGTCGTTGCTGCTGGTGGTCCCAGGATCACATGAGTGCAAGCGATGGGGCCAAGACCTACAGAAGAAGAGCCGCCTGATACACCTGTGCTCACCTGGCTGCTGTCCTTGTCCAGGTTTATCACATCTCATGCACCGGGGTCTTGTTTTGATGCTTCCTCCAGAGCAGGTGCAGGAATAGGGAGTCTAGTATTTTAACTTTTGCTTGGAGTTTCTGTGGGAGCCGGATGCTCATTAGTGATTACTATGGTGAGGAAGACCAGGACTCGGAGTAATGAAGATTACCGGTAAGTAACTGGGGCATACGATGCTCCAGGGGGGCTGGGGAGATGTCACAGCTCGATCGAGGACCTATGTCTGCCCAGCATGTATTTCCTTACAAGTCCTCTCTCACACTGGCCAAACAGCGTGACCCTCTGCCTGAACACATATTCCTTGTTTTCTTTCTCTTGTAAATGAAAGTAAATGTTGTCTGTGTTATATTTTGCACGTATTTGATTTGCACTTGTTATGTATACGACTTGTGCAGGATTCGCCGTAAAACACCCGTTTTGCAGACATTAACATTCATGCGATGCAGAATGAGGTCAACAAATGTTGCCCCACCCTGCCTTAAAATATATAACGCAAAAATAAATGTTTGCATCAGAAAGTAGGTGTATGACTGCTTGCTTCACCGAAACTATAGTAAATCTCTCCATCTGTCCAGTGTGTTCTGCTTCGGATTCTGAAAGCATGTGCACATATAAGTACGCGTACTAGCTGCCCACTTTTGTGTTTTTCTCATGTTTCACCAGTGCATGCCTGCTTCACACGAGCATGTTCACCAAGTTTATTTTTCAGTGTCTACATCCAGACAATACAGAAACTGTTCTTTCTTCCATGTGCAGGTACCATCGCTCACCACTAGATGTCACTAGCACCAAAGGTTACAATCCATATGGTCTTGGACTACCGACCACCCCCTCCCTGTCTTGTGCACCAACATCATCAACCCCTAAAGCAATTAGACAGGCAAGGAGTTTTCTTTGGTAGGCAGGGGGTCTCATGACCCCCTGGCCGTATTTATTAAAACATGAAAACAAATTAAAAATTGTTGAAATAAACAATATTTACACAATCATTATTATGCAAAATTCTGACGTTAGATTTACAAGTAATGTAGACAGGTATCAAAGGGCTAACCTTAACAAATGTCTAATACAGCGTGTTTCCTAACCGAATCTAACATCTTACGTATGAATTTTGCATACCTAGCATTAAGGGCCTACGGCAAGGTCGCTAACCAGTGTCAGATCCTTATTACCCAGCTACACCCTCATGTATGAGTGCGCATGCGCAGAGGGCCAGATTACCGGGAGGGTACTTCCCCTCCTCCCGGTTACCCCCGTACGCTCCATGAACGCCATTAATCAAAAGGGGGGCCCTTTCACTCTGCGCCATTTAATGACGTCATAGTGTACGTGCGGGGTGGCTAGCCATCCCAAAGAAAGCGTGACTCCCCCTTCCCCCGCACCCATCCAGCCAAGCAGATATCCCGCCTCTGGAGTTCTAGTAGAGACCATTGGCCCCTCCCCCTGGGCGACCCCATTCAAGAATGGTGACGCCCCCTAAGGACCTTAAATTGACTGCTCACCGATCATGACCTTACCGCCACAGGCCAGCATAGTTGACCGACTATCTGACCCCCCAAACCTCCTACTCGGAAAGGTCATGCCTACCTAGAAAAACCTCCCAGACATGCCAAAATATTCTCTGCCAGAAACTCGTTGCCTGCCCTAGTCAGGTGGACCCCATCTTGTAAGTAGAAATGTTCCCCCCAGATGCACTCATGTGGAATATTCTGCAATTGAGGTGATCGAAATAACTTCTCTATCTTGTTGTTGACCCTCTTTACCGAGTGATTTAACGCCCTGACAGAGTTTCCCCCCCCCTCCATTGCAGTCTAGGGATCATCTGAGACCACACAATGGTGCAGCCTGGGCGTATTTTTGCTAGCCAGCTCACTACAGAGATTATCTCTTCCATCAGGACCCTCCTGCCCAGCTTTACCAAATCGTTGCCACCCACGTGTAAGATAACCACTGAGGGCGGTGGGGTGTGTCTGTCGAGCAATTCTGTAAAGAACCCCCTAAACTGGTTGAGGCAAAGACCCCCCCTGCCATGAAAGGAAATCTTGAAACCTCCCTGTTCCGCCCTCTGTCTAAAGTCGCCTGAAAAGAAAACAGGTTTAGCACGCATAACGTACGAGTGACCAACCACACATACTACTTGTGTCTCTTTCCTGTGTTCTTGAATCCGCCGTGATTGAAGTACTGAAAATTATTCACCACCTCCCAATTACAGTTATCATCACAACCAATCCCATTTGCATTACCAATAATCAGTCGGTTGGCAGTGTAGAAGGTCCAAGCATTTATTAGACAAAACAAACTCTGCCAGAGGAGCTCCTTGCGACCTAACCCCACGAGGTCCGCCAAGAAGACTGCTGGCACATTATCAGAACATCATGTATATACAGTTGCATTTGCAGAATCATTGCCCAAGATGGAAAAATACAAGCTGGTACAGTTTGGTGCAAGAAGGAAAGACCATATATGGCAGACAAAGCACTCTTGGTTTAGCTCATCCTAGATTAGCAAGGTCGGCCGGGTGACTCCCTTCTGCCAGCTTCTGAACAGCCTGCCCCGCACCCCTCCCGGAATGTGCTTATCAGGCCCTCCTCTGCTACCTACAACCTTGACGGGCCTAACGAGCTGAAACAGCAATTCGGCAACAGTTGGCGTATTTCTCAGGAGAATGCTTTCTGAATATAGGGAAGAGAACGGGGGCTGTTAATACAGGACTCCGAGCGAGGCCACAAAATGGCGTCGATCGAGACAACAAAACGTAAAATGCAAAGGCCAGTGCAGGCTAAGGTTCTAGAACGTGGCAGATGGAATTATGCTAATGTGTATGTGCATATACTAATAGGTTTAGAAACATCATGCTAATTCTAACACATCGATTATAGGAACTATATTGTGGTACCTTGATGCCAGTTCCTCAAACCCTCCTTTTAGCGTGGTGTAGCTAAATAGATAGGACAGAAAATCTAGTCTTCAAAAATATCTTCATTAATTGTCATCAGCTCATTTATCTCCTGTTGCAACATCTGGGTTTTAGAAGGGACTTTGGTTGGTATACACATGGTAGCTATTCTGGAAGCACAGTAGGAACAACATGCCGGGCCGCACTGCAGCAGGATGCAGCAGGTAAAAATGATACCGGCTGCTCCGCAAAGAATTAACAAAATCTTCCATCCCCAGGTTGTCAGAAGTCCCCAGAACCACCCAGACAGTGACCAGGAACCATTATCGACATGCATGTCATAGGCAATGCGATGCAATTTCTGAATGGCCAAATGAACAGAGGGGGCGGAGTCAGGAATATACACGCAGCAAGAGCTGCCAATCACGCGGCATGCTCCACCGCGGTCAGCTAAGATGACGTCCAAAACCATACGGTTTTGGAGCGCAACGAGCCTCGTCGCCTGAAGCTCAGCCGTAAGGTTGGTCATGATGTGAGTAGTTATATTAATGACATTTTCCACTATCCTGGACAGTCTTCGAATTTCTCTGCTATTAAAAATTGGGCCCCAGAATGGCACTAACCCTTTGCTAAAATCTGTAAATTGCTGCAAAGAGGTGTCAGTTTGGTCGACCTCAGTCTTAATAAGATGCCTGCGCTGGCTTTGGGGCACCACTGAAGGCGTTGGGGTCATAGAGCGCAACCGGTGCGTACGATGGTAATCTGAAGGTGCTATGTACACAGGTGGATAGAGGAAGGACATGTAACACCGTCCTGCCCAATTTCGGGGTAACCAAGTGTATGCATTTTCACCACAGACGAAATAAACATTGGGCGGGGTGACCAACGGAGGGCAAATGCGTTTTCGTAAACGATAGGTGTAGTTGCAAATGCTCTCCCCAACCTGCACTCTGCCTATCCCCTGTACACAGAATACTGAGGAAACATTCAGGATAGGAATAGGTACAGCACGATCTCTAGTAACATTTCGCTCAAGGAACAACTGGAAGTACTGGGATGCATTGAAATTTCTAAAATCATAAAGTTCTTCCTCCATCCAAACCTCATCTCTAACTGCTAGATATTTCTGCATACAAGCCTGTGGGTCTATATATCCCCGCCCCCCACGACCACTTTTATTAAAGCCATAATGTGCATCAATGTACTCCAACACCAAGTTATGCTCATTGTAATCCAAAGTTTTTCGCTGCTCACCCCAATGGCGGTATATAGCCGAAAACAGCCTAAACCATGCTTCACAGCTTCCTAAATAGGTCATGGGTAAGGAGCGGAATAAATCATGATTATGGACCACCGAGGGCAAGAGCCCACACACCCAGCAATCAGTAGTGTTAGCAACACTGTGAGTTTGATGAAGCATCTCAACAAAAACATTCTTGGCATAAGTCTGGCGATGGCGCTCTTTGTGGGGTGCTAAAGTGTATAGGAGATGCTCAGAGGGGGCAACAGTAGTTGGTAGAAATTTCTGCAAAGGGTACTCATGTTCCAGATAGACAAATAAACCCATGAACACAGCTATTATGACAGCAATTACTACTACAAATGCTACCTTGACCTTTGTGGTCCATGTCGAAAACATTGGTTCATAAAAAGGTATATAACGTGGGGCAATTGGAATCTCTTCTTCTAGTACAGGTCGGCCAAAAGGGTACTGTTAGACGGGACCTGGAGGGTCGGCCGAGGACAAGAGGAGAGGTCTCCGGGGAGAGCCGTCTCCCGCGATCGTACAGACAAGTAACTTCCCCCCCACAGATGGACACCACACAAAGATAAGGTTTAACGTTCTTTATAAGCAAACTTGAAGTACGGTAGAATGGTACAAGGAGGTCAGGACTCAGGGGTCCCCTCGATTCTAGTCTCTTGGAAGGGAAAAGGGGGTAGCGGGACAGTCTTGTTACCAATCTGGCAGTTGCGATGAGATGATGGGTAGCTCACAATCCTCGAGCTCGGCGTTGTAGGAGGACGGGCCGCGGCAGCGCCAGCAGGTCCCGAGGAGATCGAAGGTGGCAACGGTCCGCGGCAGCGCCAGCAGGTCCCGACGAAGATGGTAGTTACAACGAGCCGCGGCAGCGCCAGCAGGTCCCGACGAAGATGGTAGTTACAACGAGCCACGGCAGCGCCAGCAGGTCCCAACGAGGCTGAAGGTTGAAGAGGGCCGCGGCAGCGCCAGCGGGCAGGACGACAGTTCACAAGGCAGGGCAACGGCAGCGCCAGCAGTCCGCCAAGGATGAGTTCTTCACGGTGTCTCTCGACTCCAGGATACAACTGCCTTCCTGCTCTGGAGCTGCCCCAGTTATAGGTCTGGCGCCCTTTGATGTCCGGACCCTCGCACTTGGAGGTCGGGAGGTCCGGGATGAGGGAGTCCAGACACCCAGCAGGGGGGTGGAGCCAGTGCCCGGGGAGGCTGGGGGCGATCGGCACCTGGCGGGGGAGAGCCATCGACACTTCTCTCTCCCATTGACCTGCCAAGTGGTCCGTTCACCTCCTGGGTGGATGGTGGTGCCGGGATGTCGGGGCCTGGCCAGGCCCAGGGTAAGGGTCGAGCTGAGGCCACGCGGCCTAGTGGTGCAGTGTCCAAGATGGTGGCTGGGCCCGGGCAATGGTGCTGGTGGATGCCCAGGCCGGTGATATGGAGATGTTCGGGGGCAGGCGTCCCGTGTGGGACGGGTTACGGGTGGCTTCTGAGGGTGGCTTCTGGAGAGTCAGTGTCCTGGCTCTGTCATGCGGGGAGGGAGCGAGCCCCCTTCTGGGGCCTGTCCAACATGCGTCCCCCCCAGCTGAAGGCGGGGAGAGTCACCCATCCTCTTGGGGACTCTCTCCGTCGAGGCGGAAAAAGCGTGACAGGCCATCCGCATTGGCGTGATCTTGACCAGGGCGATGTTCCACAGTGAAGTCCATCCCTTGCAGGGAGATGGACCATCGCAGCAGTTTGGGATTCTCCCCCCGCATCTGCATTAACCATTGCAGGGGGCGATGGTCTGTTTGTACCCGGAAGTGGGTACCGAAGAGGTAGGGCTGGAGTTTCTTGAGGGCCCACACCACTGCGAAGGCCTCCCGCTCGATGGTACTCCAGCGCTGTTCTCGGGCCAGTAGGCGTCGGCTGATGAAGGCCACTGGCTGATCGACCCCTTCGGAGTTGAGTTGCGAGAGGACGGCCCCAATGCCATGGTCCGAGGCATCGGTCTGGACTATAAACTCACGGCTGTAGTCGGGGGCCTGGAGCACCGGGGCGGTGCACATGGCGGCCTTCAGTTTCTCGAAGGCCGCTTGACAGTCTGGGGTCCAGTTAACCGTTTTGGGATGCTTTTTGGATGTGAGTTCCGTGAGGGGCCCCACAATGCTGCCATAGTCCTTCACAAACCTCCGGTAGTACCCGGTGAGCCCCAAGAAGGCTCGTACCTCGGTTTGGGTGACGGGGGGCTGCCAGGACTGGATGGCAGCGATCTTGAGTTGGAGAGGGGCCACCAGACCGCTCCCCACTTGGTGCCCAAGGTAGGTCACGGACCCTTGGCCGATTTGGCATTTGCTGGCCTTGATGGTGAGGCCAGCTCGCTGAAGGGCCTGTAGGACCTCTCGGAGGTGGCAGAGGTGGTCTGACCAGTGGCGGCTGAATACTGCGATATCGTCCAGGTAGGCGGCGCTGAAGTCTTCGAGGCCTGCCAATACCTGGTTCACAAGTCTTTGAAAAGTGGCTGGAGCGTTTTTCATACCGAAGGGCATCACAGTGAACTGGTAGTGCCCATCCGGGGTGGAGAAAGCGGATCGTTCTTGGGCCCTGGGGGTGAGGCCGATCTGCCAGTAGCCCGCTGTCAGGTCAAAGATGCTTAGGTAGCGGGCAGCCCCCATGCGGTCGACCAGTTCATCTGCTTGGGGGATAGGATGAGCGTCGGTTCGGGTGACAGCGTTCAGACCCCGATAGTCAACGCAGAACCGGAGCTCCGGGGTGATGCCCGGGGCGGCCGCTTTGGGTACCAGTATGACCCGGCTGGCCCAGGGGCTGTCTGAGGGCTCGATGACCCAGAGTGCGAGCATTTTGGTGACCTCTTCTTGGATGCAGGCGCGCACCCGGTCCGGGACTCGATAGGCCAGGTGTCGGATAGGGGGACTGTCCACAGTATCCACGT
This sequence comes from Lissotriton vulgaris, assembly GCF_964263255.1. NCBI lineage: Eukaryota > Metazoa > Chordata > Amphibia > Caudata > Salamandridae > Lissotriton > Lissotriton vulgaris. The sequence continues at coordinate 200,313 of NW_028246896.1, read as the reverse complement.
CGTGAAGGCACAAGGGAGTGACCCCTGGGGTGAGGGAAAACAGGTCCGCAAATTGCAACAGGAGGGTCCGACAGTCTTGGCGCTGCTCCGGGGTCAGGGCATCGGAGAGTCTGACCCCATCCACGGAACCATCTCTCTCACGGGTCCTCAGCAGGTCAGGGAGGGGCTCGGAGTCTTCTTCCGCCCCACTGTCTGTAGCCATCAGGAGGCTGAGCTCCGAGCGCACAAAGTGTGGTTTGAGTCTGTTGGCGTGGAGGACCCGGAGGGGGTTTCGGGGGGACTCCATGTCGATGAGATAGGTGACAGGGCCCTTGCGTTCGACCACCTTGAAGGGTCCTGTCCATTTATCTTGCAAGGCACAAGGTTCGGTGGGGGACATCACCCACACCTGCTGACCAGGTTCGAACTCAATGGAGGAGGCATGTTGATCGTACCATTTCTTCATGTCCTCCTGACTGGCCTCTAGGTTGGCTTTAGCGATCTCCCTGAATCGCCTGGTCTGGTTGCGGAGGGTCAGGAGGTACTTGTAGACATCCGGAGGGGTTTTCAGGGGGGCCATCTCCCATTCTTCTTTCACTAGGCTGAGAGGCCCTCGGACAGGGTGCCCGTACAGGAGCTCGAAAGGGCTGAAACCGAGGGACTTCTGGGGGACTTCTCGGTAGGCGAAGAGGAGGCACGGTAGTAGCACGTCCCACTGGCGGCGTAGGGGCTCCTCCAGCCCCATAATCATTCCCTTGAGGGTGCGGTTGAACCGCTCGACCAGTCCGTTTCCTTGCGGGTGATAGGGGGTTGTGAAACGGTAGGTGACCCCGCACTGCTGCCAGAGGGATTTCATATACTTTGAAATAAAGTTCGTGCCCCGGTCACTGACGACCTCCCGGGGGAAGCCCACTCGCGAGAAGATCCCCATCAAGGCTCGGCCTACTACTGGTGCTGTCACTGTTCGAAGGGGGATGGCCTCGGGATAACGGGTGGCGTGGTCCACCAGGACCAGGATGAATCGGTGCCCTTGTGCTGTTCGGGGGTCCAGGGGCCCCACAATGTCTATTCCCACCCGTTCGAACGGGGTGGTGACAACGGGGAATGGCTGCAGGGGGGCCTTGAGTTTTCGGCCGCTCTTGCCGCTGGCCTGGCAGGTGGGGCAGGCCCGGCAGTGGTTGGAAACGTCATTTCGCATCTTGGGCCAGTAAAAGTGTGTCACCAGGCGGTTGTAGGTTTTATCTTGCCCCAGGTGCCCAGCCAGGGGGACATCGTGGGCCAAGTTTAAAAGGAAGTCTCTGAAACAGAGGGGTACCACCAGTACCCGACTGGCCCCCAATTCTGCAATTCTTTGCTCGCTGTACAATAGGTCGTTGTCCCAGTAGATCCAGTGCGCCCCTGCGGTGTCTCCCGCGCTCTGGGCGAGGGCTTGCTGTCGGAGTCCCTCGAGGGAGGGACAGGTCTTTTGCTCCTGCCGAAATTGTTCTTGGGTGGGCCCCCCCTCTTGACGCCACTGAGCCAGGTCTGGAAGGTCCTGAGACTGAGCGGGCTCTTCCGGGGCTTGTTCTGGGGGGTCAGGGCGGCCGGCGTCTTCCTCTGGAGAGATCGGGGGAGGAGGTGCTGGCCATTCGGGCTCTTCGGGTCTGGGGATGGCACGGGCGGCCATGGACCGGGTTGTTACGCACGCCCAGTCTGGGAGGCCCAGCATCCCCAGGTGCTCTCTTCTCTCAACGGCCGCCCACGGGGAACTCTCGAGATCGTTTCCCAGGAGGCAGTCCACGGGGGCATCATCGCGGACAGTCACTTTCAGCATGCCGGACACTCCTCCCCATTCAAAGGGGACACAGGCCATCCGACATAGGCTCTCAGAATTGTCAGCTGATCGGACAGGGCAAAGGACGTTTGGCAGGATTTGTTCCGGGGTCACTAGGTGACAGCGGACGGCCGTCACACTGGCCCCTGTGTCACGCAGGGTTTCGGCCTTGCGTCCATTTATGTTCACCCACTGGCTGTATTTTCTGGTGTTTGCGGGTAGGGGGACCCGCGGGACCATGTCTCTTCCCCCTAGGCAAGCCAGGACCATGGCGGTGGGTTCCCACTCGGGCTGCTCCAGGTCGTATTCTTCATACTCTTCAGAAGTTTGTTCTTCTCCTAGGGCGGCGGCCGCGACCTGGCGGGGCCAGGGAGTCTGGTTCTTGGGGCAGTTCGGGTCGTTGGCATAGTGTCCGACCCGCTGGCACCGATGGCACGTGACATTGGCTCGGAACCCTGGGCGCATCGGGGGGTTCCCCCGCCCAGCCGAGGGCGGGGTGTTGTTGACGGGAGCTACTGGGGCGGCATCTTTGCCCCGGCCCTGGCCTCCTCCTCCTCCTCGGGGACGATGATGACCTTGGTTGTTTCGGTTCTGCTCGTTTGGCCCACTCCGGGCCACGCGGGTGCTCTCCCAACGGTCAGCCTCAGCGGCGAGCTGCCGAGGGTCAGTCAGTTTACTGTCGAGGAGGTGCTGCCTGAGCTCGACGAAGCAGTTGTTGGAGAGGTGCTCCCATACAATGAGATTGAAGAGTTGCTCGTAGGTGGTGACTCGGCTACCCTTGATCCATCCTTCGAAGGCTCTGCTAAAATAGTTCACATATTCCACCCAAGTTGTACCCGGGATCCGGGTGCAATCGCGGAACCTCTGGCGGTACATCTCGGGCGTGAGTCCATATCGAGTGAGGAGGGCGGCCTTCATGTGATCATAGGACGTCATCTGATGGTCCGGGAGCTGTAGCAGGGCATCGCGGCCTTCATTGACGAACCTCCCCCACAGACCGGCTCCCCAGTCACTTCGATCGATCCGGTGGGAGGTCATGGCGATCTCATAGGCCTTGAACCACTGTTGTATGTCGTCGTTCCAATAATATTCTCGGACGACGTCCTTGGGAATGTGGACTTTTTGTTCCGTAGCGCCCGGGGTGCGCGGTTGCTCGGGCACCCCTAGTTCTTTGTTTTGTTTTCGTAGTTCGATTTCAGCTAGCTTGAGCTCGTGTTCGTACACCAGTCTCTTTTCTTCGAGTTCTCTTTGTCTTTGCTTTTCTTCCCGCTCTTCTCGGAGCCGTAAGTGTTCTAAGTTCAGTTTTTGTTCCGCTAGTTTTAGCTCTCCGTCCAACTTGAGCCGTGCCAACTCTAATTCGTGGAGTCTGGTTTTTTCTCTTTCTTGGATCTCTTCCTGTGAGAGACCCGCTCTCCGTTCTTCGGGAGAAGTGGTGTTGGTCTCTGATGCTTCGACGTTTTGGTCCCGGGGTCTGACGGCCCCGGTTTCCGCCAAAGATTCTATGGCGTGCTTGAAGTCGTCTTTCGTGCTCAGACCGGTGGTAGCAATGCCTAGTTCTATGCAAAACTGTTTTAACTCTCGATGGCTGTACTCTTCCAATTTATCCATCTGGAATTTCTCTGTGGATCCGCTCTCTTTGGTTGTCATTGTGGTTTAGTCGAGGGGTGAGTTACTCTCTGTACGGTACGCGTTGATTCGGATCGCGCCGCTGGCCACCAATGTTAGACGGGACCTGGAGGGTCGGCCGAGGACAAGAGGAGAGGTCTCCGGGGAGAGCCGTCTCCCGCGATCGTACAGACAAGTAACTTCCCCCCCACAGATGGACACCACACAAAGATAAGGTTTAAAGTTCTTTATAAGCAAACTTGAAGTACGGTAGAATGGTACAAGGAGGTCAGGACTCAGGGGTCCCCTCGATTCTAGTCTCTTGGAAGGGAAAAGGGGGTAGCGGGACAGTCTTGTTACCAATCTGGCAGTTGCGATGAGATGATGGGTAGCTCACAATCCTCGAGCTCGGCGTTGTAGGAGGACGGGCCGCGGCAGCGCCAGCAGGTCCCGAGGAGATCGAAGGTGGCAACGGTCCGCGGCAGCGCCAGCAGGTCCCGACGAAGATGGTAGTTACCACGAGCCGCGGCAGCGCCAGCAGGTCCCGACGAAGATGGTAGTTACAACGAGCCGCGGTAGCGCCAGCAGGTCCCGACGAGGCTGAAGGTTGCAGAGGGCCGCGGCAGCGCCAGCGGGCAGGACGACAGTTCACAAGGCAGGGCTGCGGCAGCGCCAGCAGTCCGTCAAGGATGAGTTCTTCACGGTGTCTCTCGACTCCAGGATACAACTGCCTTCCTGCTCTGGAGCTGCCCCAGTTATAGGTCTGGCGCCCTTTGATGTCCGGACCCTCGCACTTGGAGGTCGGGAGGTCCGGGATGAGGGAGTCCAGACACCCAGCAGGGGGGTGGAGCCAGCGCCCGGGGAGGCTGGGGGCGATCGGCACCTGGCGGGGGAGAGCCATCGACACTTCTCTCTCCCATTGACCTGCCAAGTGGTCCGTTCACCTCCTGGGTAGATGGTGGTGCCGGGATGTCGGGGCTGGCCAGGCCCAGGGTTAGGGTCGAGCTGAGGCCACGCGGCCTCGTGGTGCAGTGTCCAAGATGGCGGCTGGGCCCGGGCAATGGTGCTGGTGGATGCCCAGGCCGGTGATATGGAGATGTTCGGGGGCAGGCGTCCCGTGTGGGACGGGTTACGGGTGGTTTCTGGAGAGTCGGTGTCCTGGCTCTGTCATGCGGGGAGGGAGCGACCCCCCTTCTGGGGCCTGTCCAACAGGTACATTCCTAGCTAAAAGAATCCTAAAGATAAGTCCGGGCCTAGCAGTCCGTCCTGCCAGAGGGTTCTTCTCCCTGTGTCCGTTAGAGCCTCACAGGCAGGCTCTCATCATTTCCCAGAAGAACCAAAAGAAGGTGGTCTGAATTTATTTCGTGCTACAACCTGGCCTTTTTGTTGACATCAGTCTTTCTTTCTGAACAGAGCACAGTGATCAAAGTTCCAGCTCTCAGCGCGTTCAGTCCAGTGTCTCGCTCAGCACCTCAGACCATCAAGCTAACAAGCCCTGTCTAAGCAATCAAGTCTTTCCCTATCTCCTGACGCTGGGGTCTGAGATATCGTTTTTCTGCTTTCTCGGCCGCAGGTTGTATCGCACGCTACCCGGCGCTTCCTGATCAGAAAACAACACACCAGATACTTTCTGAGAATTTTCATGTGCAGGGGTGCGGAGAGCAGGATTCAAAGCTCCAACAGATTCAGTAGAGACCAAGTCGTCTGGCCTCGCCACACTCTCCTCTAGCCTTGTCTCAATCTCACAGGCGTCGGAAAAGGGCACGAATGCAGTAGCTTTCTCACTCTCCTGCGTCAGAATACCCCCTGCACGTTGCTGATCATAAGGAAGTGGAATCGGCAGCCTCTTTAGATGCGAAACATGAAGCCAATGCTTCTTCCCGTCCACTTTAACCGCCGTCCGGGTAGCCAGAAGAATCTGACGGGGCTCGGACCACCTTGGAGCCAGGCTGGAGTCTCGCTCAAATTTCTTCATCAGTACCCACTGGCCGGGTTGTAGTCGATGTCCGGGGCCCTCTGGCAGCGGCTGCAGTACGGATGCTACCTGCTGATGAACAGAACGAAGGTCTTTAGTTAAAGCGTAAAGGTAATCAATCAACATAGGATATTCAATATCAGAAAAAGACCGTGGCCTGAGCACCCCCCACACGTTCGCCGGCCTCCCAAAAACAATTTCATAGGGTGATAGACCAGATCGGGAATGAGGGGTAACCCGCAAGGACATGAGTGCTAAAGGCAAGGTGTCAGGCCATTTCAATCCTGTACTTTCTTGTATTTTGGCAATTTTCAGTTTGAGCGTGCCATTATATTTTTCCACAAGTCCAGCTGATTGGGGGTGCCGGGCAGCGTGGAATTTCTGTTTAATCTGTAGGCCTTCACAGATGTGCTTAACCAGGGCCCCATGGAAGTGTCCCCCGTTATCTGACCAGATCAAGCGGGGCAAACCAAAGCGGGGCAGGAATTCTTTGAGGAGGGCTTTAGCTGTGGCCATTGCCGTGTTTTCTTTGGTGGGGTAGGCCTCAACCCATTTGCTAAAGGCACAGACAACCACTAAAACGTACTTCAAATTGTTAACACGCTCCATATGAATATAATCCATCTGGAAAGGCAGTGTCGGAGGTGCAAAATTCCCGCTCAAGACATTCTCTCCCTTCCCCGGATTGTGTCGCAGACACACCATACAGTATTGGACCAACCAGACAGCCATCCTTTGAATGTTGGGGTTGTTCCAAACTGGGTCCAAAAGCCCACAGATGCCTTTCGCTCCTATGTGTGCAGGACCATGCGCCATAGTCACAACGGCCTGCACTAGTGCATTGGGCAATAACCATCTTTGTTTCTCTGTCAGATCGACACAGCAATTATTCTCATCCAATCTTCCTCCCTCCTTTTCCCATTTCTCCAATTCAGCGGGTGTAGCTTCCTGCTGTAACACCCTCACACTTTCCATGGTGTTATCGAATAGCTCAGAGTCCTCCGCCCACCTTGCAGAAGTATTGACAAACATTTTTGACATTAGGGACTGTGCTGTCTGCTTGGCCACCTGATCCGCAAAGGCATTCCCTTCCCCCACCTCATCTACTATTGCTTTGTGCGCACTGAATTTAATGATGGCTACTTTCTTAGGCAAGGTGAGGGCATCTAACAATCGTAGCACCAAGGGACCATTCTGTATCTTTTGACCATGGGAAGTAAGAAAACCCCGCTCCCTCCACTGCCGCCCAAAGCTATGGGCCACGCCAAAGGCATATTGGCTGTCAGTGTAAATGTTGACCTCAAGTCCCTCGCTCAACTCGCAGGCTCGCAGGAGGGCCAAGAGTTCGGCTGCCTGGGCTGACCGATGCGGAACTCGGAATGTTTCGACTACTGTTTTTAGAGTCGTAATTGCATATGCAGCTGTTGTTGTTCCATCTGCCAATTTGAAACAGGACCCATCTACATACAATTCCCCTTGGGGTTCAGCCAGGGGGGTGTCTGTTAAATCAATCCTGCCTTTAGTTTCTTCTTCGGTGCGAAAAATACAATCATGTATGTCATCATTATGTTCACCCGTAGGGAGTGGCAACAAGGTGGCCGGATTCAATGTTGCACACCGGGTGATCGTGATGTGTGGTGCGAATAGTGTTAACTCGTATCCAGTGAGGCGTGCGCTTGTGAGATGCTGCGTTTTCGTTTTGTTTAGCAACGTATCCACAGCGTGCGGTACCATCACTGTTAGGTTGGAATTTAAAATGAGTCCTTCTGACTGCCGGATGGCCACCGCAACAGCTGCTGTGGCCCTCAGACAGCTTGGAAGTGCTCTTGCGACATTATCCAATGTAGCTGACAAATAGGCGCAAGGTCTTTGCTTACCACCAAAGTCCTGCGTTAACACTGACAGTGAACAACCGTCGACCTCATGCACATATAGTACAAAAGGTTTACGGTAGTCAGGAGTGCCCAAGACAGGGGCGGAACAAAGAGCAGTTTTTAAAGATTCAAAAGAGTGCTGACATTCATCCGTCCAGGGAAGGGGTTCATGCACATCCTTGGTAGTCAGATGCAACAGAGGTTTAGCAAGAAGGGAAAAATTAGGTATCCATTGGCGACAGTAAGAGGTTATGCCAAGAAAAGCGCGAACTTCGCGTTGCGTGCAAGCGACAGACATTGTAGCAATGGTAGTAATACGTTCAGGTGTTAGTCGTCTACCCTTCTTCGATAGTAGATGACCGAGGTAGGTCATCTCCTGTCGACAGTATTGGAATTTCGACAGGGAGACCTTATTTCCCTTCGCAGCCAAATGATGTAATAATTTAACGGTCGCATCCTTGCAACCCTCTTCCGTATCCGAAGCGATCAGGAGATCGTCCACGTATTGGAGTAGGACGTTACCCTGTGGCAAGTCCAAGTCATCCAGCAAAGCCTTGAGGGCCTGGCTGTATATACTCGGACTTTCAGTATAGCCTTGTGGTGCGCGGCAGAAGCGGAAGCTGCGGCCAGATAACGAGAATCCGAAAATCTGCCTGCTATCGGGATGAATGGGAATACTGAAGAAGGCATTCTTCAGATCAATGACCGAAAAATATTGTGCGGTTGGTAGAATCATCGTAAGGATGGTGGTAATGTCAGTCACCACAGGATACTGCGGCACCACAATCTTATTGACAGCTCTAAGGTCAATCACAAAACGGTAAGCAGCATCTTGTCCTAGTATGCTAGAATCAGAATTCCTTTTCAAAATCAGAAGAATGGGGCTATTGCACACATTTGTGGCTGTTTCTTCCACCACTCCCTTGTCGATCAAATCCTGAATTATAGATAGCAACGCCCGCTCACCTGCCGGTGCAATCTTGTACTGCGGAATGCGTGGCAGTTTTGCCCCTTGTTTCAGCGTGATGTGAACCGGGGGAATGTCTAACTTACCAACATCAGCATCCCCGGTTGCCCAAAGTGTGGCTGGGATGCCATCGAACTCTGGGGGCAGGGGCTAATTTTTAGCAAAGCATTGTTTCAAATATTCAGTACAAGGTCTGATCGTCAAATACACCCCATCAGCAGAACAATGTATGGTCACGTTTAGCTTTTTCAACATATCCAAACCCAACAAATTTTCTCCACAATGTGAGGTAAGCAAAAGTGGAGTGTCGACGGTGGCAGGGCCAATCGAGAAGGGAAGAGGTTTGGAAATGGGACTGACCACTGGGACTCCCGAGAATCCCACTGAAATGTTTTTTTGCCCAGACAGAGTCGCCCCTGGAACCAACGATCGAGCAACGGAACTATTCATTGCCCCGTGTCAATTAGGAAATTTTCAGAAGTCCCCAATACCTCCCCTTTTACATAGGGTCCCTTTTGATTGACCGGGATCGACACTTGGCCCCTACTCTGTCCCTGGCTGTCCTATGCTTGTGCATACGAATCCTGATCCTCATATTCATAATCATTCTGATAGTACTGCCGGTTTTGACCTTTATCGAAGTGATTACGCTCAGACTTGCCTGATCCCTCTTCTCTGCGCATATCGTTCCGGTCAGGGCCTCCCCGTCCAGGTCCTCGCCCTCGGACTGCTCCGTTCTGAGCAAGTAACAGTGGACACTGTGCTTTCCAATGCCCCTCCTCTTTACAATAGGAACACTGGTTCAAACCCACAGTCGGAACCCCGCCCGCGCCTCGGCCCACACCCGCCCCTCGGGACACGGGTCCCCGAGTTCCTCTTCCCCCTGCTTGTCCCCGCACAACCTGCTGCAGTAGCACTCGTGTTTTCAAATCCTTGGCCTTTTTCTCCACTTTCTCTTTACATTCATTCTCTCGATGTTCATAGTACTGGGCCATGCTCAAAATTACAGAAGGGGTAGAGGTAGTCCAGGTACTTTCCGCTGCTTGTAAACGTGCGGAAACTTCCGGGGCCAAGTTCGTAACAAATCTATTCACAAATAGCCTAATTCCACCCTCTGTCGCTAGATCTTGTCCACTAAAATCGATAAAAACTCCTTCAAACCTCGTAAAAAAATCGGACACACTTTCGTCCTTCTTTTGCTTGCAAGCATTCAATTTGTCCCAATCGACTTTTCTTGGAGGTATCAGAGTGTGCATAAAGGCGATAATTCTCGCCGGCAAGGATGTTATTTCAACCCTAGGCTTGTCTCCTGGTTTGCGGTCCCTGTCCCATACTCGTAGCTCATCCCACGTGCCCCCTAATTCGGCGTGGTCAGAGTCGTGCACCTGTTGCCATATATCCACAGGCACAAGTAAACCAAAGAACAGCTCCACATCTGCTAATGTCATAACAGCCGAGGCAGCAGCCTCGGTCAGTTCTTTGTAATAGGCTGTGGGGTTCTTGCGAGGGTCGGGCAGTTGGGATTTCAATGAAAGGACCTCACTCCTTTTCCATGGAGTGTACACCCATTGCTCCTGAAACCTGGCGTCTACTCGTTGGCGAGTAATGACCTGATTATCATCGCGCAGTTCGGGAACCTCGGTATGATAAATGGGATGGACCTCTCGCATGGGGTGCTGCGAGGTCCACTGAGTCAAGGGGTGTTCCGAAGTCCATTGGGGACATTTCAAAAATAATCTTCCCCTATACTGGACCATAGTGACTACGTTTTTATACACTTCCTGCGGACTCAAATTAAACCTATAGGTCCCATCACGAATCTCATACAATATTTGAGGAGCGCTCCCATTGCTAAAGCTGACCTCCCAAGCCCAAATGAGGGAATTCGACATTTGAAACACCACGTGTTGTTGCATTACGTGCTCCAAATCTTTCACAGTGCTCCATATATCTTCTACTGTATATGCGTTATTCCTGATCCATTGGACAGCTTGATCAGCTAACGATTCCTTCTCTCCATAGGCCACGGATGACCTGGTAAATAACCGTTTACCTTCCAACCCCCATACTGCCCCTTTCGGAGTCTGATCTGCCGCACCGAGATGATGGGTAGCTCACAATCCTCGAGCTCGGCGTTGTAGGGGGACGGGCCGCGGCAGCGCCAGCAGGTCCCGAGGAGATCGAAGGTGGCAACGGTCCGCGGCAGCGCCAGCAGGTCCCGACGAAGATGGTAGTTACCACGAGCCGCGGCAGCGCCAGCAGGTCCCGACGAAGATGGTAGTTACAACGAGCCACGGTAGCGCCAGCAGGTCCCGACGAGGCTGAAGGTTGCAGAGGGCCGCGGCAGCGCCAGCGGGCAGGACGACAGTTCACAAGGCAGGGCTGCGGCAGCGCCAGCAGTCCGTCAAGGATGAGTTCTTCACGGTGTCTCTCGACTCCAGGATACAACTGCCTTCCTGCTCTGGAGCTGCCCCAGTTATAGGTCTGGCGCCCTTTGATGTCCGGACCCTCGCACTTGGAGGTCGGGAGGTCCGGGATGAGGGAGTCCAGACACCCAGCAGGGGGGTGGAGCCAGCGCCCGGGGAGGCTGGGGGCGATCGGCACCTGGCGGGGGAGAGCCATCGACACTTCTCTCTCCCATTGACCTGCCAAGTGGTCCGTTCACCTCCTGGGTAGATGGTGGTGCCGGGATGTCGGGGCTGGCCAGGCCCAGGGTTAGGGTCGAGCTGAGGCCACGCGGCCTCGTGGTGCAGTGTCCAAGATGGCGGCTGGGCCCGGGCAATGGTGCTGGTGGATGCCCAGGCCGGTGATATGGAGATGTTCGGGGGCAGGCGTCCCGTGTGGGACGGGTTACGGGTGGTTTCTGGAGAGTCGGTGTCCTGGCTCTGTCATGCGGGGAGGGAGCGACCCCCCTTCTGGGGCCTGTCCAACAGGTACATTCCTAGCTAAAAGAATCCTAAAGATAAGTCCGGGCCTAGCAGTCCGTCCTGCCAGAGGGTTCTTCTCCCTGTGTCCGTTAGAGCCTCACAGGCAGGCTCTCATCATTTCCCAGAAGAACCAAAAGAAGGTGGTCTGAATTTATTTCGTGCTACAACCTGGCCTTTTTGTTGACATCAGTCTTTCTTTCTGAACAGAGCACAGTGATCAAAGTTCCAGCTCTCAGCGCGTTCAGTCCAGTGTCTCGCTCAGCACCTCAGACCATCAAGCTAACAAGCCCTGTCTAAGCAATCAAGTCTTTCCCTATCTCCTGACGCTGGGGTCTGAGATATCGTTTTTCTGCTTTCTCGGCCGCAGGTTGTATCGCACGCTACCCGGCGCTTCCTGATCAGAAAACAACACACCAGATACTTTCTGAGAATTTTCATGTGCAGGGGTGCGGAGAGCAGGATTCAAAGCTCCAACAGATTCAGTAGAGACCAAGTCGTCTGGCCTCGCCACACTCTCCTCTAGCCTTGTCTCAATCTCACAGGCGTCGGAAAAGGGCACGAATGCAGTAGCTTTCTCACTCTCCTGCGTCAGAATACCCCCTGCACGTTGCTGATCATAAGGAAGTGGAATCGGCAGCCTCTTTAGATGCGAAACATGAAGCCAATGCTTCTTCCCGTCCACTTTAACCGCCGTCCGGGTAGCCAGAAGAATCTGACGGGGCTCGGACCACCTTGGAGCCAGGCTGGAGTCTCGCTCAAATTTCTTCATCAGTACCCACTGGCCGGGTTGTAGTCGATGTCCGGGGCCCTCTGGCAGCGGCTGCAGTACGGATGCTACCTGCTGATGAACAGAACGAAGGTCTTTAGTTAAAGCGTAAAGGTAATCAATCAACATAGGATATTCAATATCAGAAAAAGACCGTGGCCTGAGCACCCCCCACACGTTCGCCGGCCTCCCAAAAACAATTTCATAGGGTGATAGACCAGATCGGGAATGAGGGGTAACCCGCAAGGACATGAGTGCTAAAGGCAAGGTGTCAGGCCATTTCAATCCTGTACTTTCTTGTATTTTGGCAATTTTCAGTTTGAGCGTGCCATTATATTTTTCCACAAGTCCAGCTGATTGGGGGTGCCGGGCAGCGTGGAATTTCTGTTTAATCTGTAGGCCTTCACAGATGTGCTTAACCAGGGCCCCATGGAAGTGTCCCCCGTTATCTGACCAGATCAAGCGGGGCAAACCAAAGCGGGGCAGGAATTCTTTGAGGAGGGCTTTAGCTGTGGCCATTGCCGTGTTTTCTTTGGTGGGGTAGGCCTCAACCCATTTGCTAAAGGCACAGACAACCACTAAAACGTACTTCAAATTGTTAACACGCTCCATATGAATATAATCCATCTGGAAAGGCAGTGTCGGAGGTGCAAAATTCCCGCTCAAGACATTCTCTCCCTTCCCCGGATTGTGTCGCAGACACACCATACAGTATTGGACCAACCAGACAGCCGTCCTTTGAATGTTGGGGTTGTTCCAAACTGGGTCCAAAAGCCCACAGATGCCTTTCGCTCCTATGAGTGCAGGACCATGCGCCATAGTCACAACGGCCTGCACTAGTGCATTGGGCAATAACCATCTTTGTTTCTCTGTCAGATCGACACAGCAATTATTCTCATCCAATCTTCCTCCCTCCTTTTCCCATTTCTCCAATTCAGCGGGTGTAGCTTCCTGCTGTAACACCCTCACACTTTCCATGGTGTTATCGAATAGCTCAGAGTCCTCCGCCCACCTTGCAGAAGTATTGACAAACATTTTTGACATTAGGGACTGTGCTGTCTGCTTGGCCACCTGATCCGCAAAGGCATTCCCTTCCCCCACCTCATCTACTATTGCTTTGTGCGCACTGAATTTAATGATGGCTACTTTCTTAGGCAAGGTGAGGGCATCTAACAATCGTAGCACCAAGGGACCATTCTGTATCTTTTGACCATGGGAAGTAAGAAAACCCCGCTCCCTCCACTGCCGCCCAAAGCTATGGGCCACGCCAAAGGCATATTGGCTGTCAGTGTAAATGTTGACCTCAAGTCCCTCGCTCAACTCGCAGGCTCGCAGGAGGGCCAAGAGTTCGGCTGCCTGGGCTGACCGATGCGGAACTCGGAATGTTTCGACTACTGTTTTTAGAGTCGTAATTGCATATGCAGCTGTTGTTGTTCCATCTGCCAATTTGAAACAGGACCCATCTACATACAATTCCCCTTGGGGTTCAGCCAGGGGGGTGTCTGTTAAATCAATCCTGCCTTTAGTTTCTTCTTCGGTGCGAAAAATACAATCATGTATGTCATCATTATGTTCACCCGTAGGGAGTGGCAACAAGGTGGCCGGATTCAATGTTGCACACCGGGTGATCGTGATGTGTGGTGCGAATAGTGTTAACTCGTATCCAGTGAGGCGTGCGCTTGTGAGATGCTGCGTTTTCGTTTTGTTTAGCAACGTATCCACAGCGTGCGGTACCATCACTGTTAGGTTGGAATTTAAAACGAGTCCTTCTGACTGCCGGATGGCCACCGCAACAGCTGCTGTGGCCCTCAGACAGCTTGGAAGTGCTCTTGCGACATTATCCAATGTAGCTGACAAATAGGCGCAAGGTCTTTGCTTACCACTGACAGTGAACAACCGTCGACCTCATGCACATATAGTACAAAAGGTTTACGGTAGTCAGGAGTGCCCAAGACAGGGGCGGAACAAAGAGCAGTTTTTAAAGATTCAAAAGAGTGCTGACATTCATCCGTCCAGGGAAGGGGTTCATGCACATCCTTGGTAGTCAGATGCAACAGAGGTTTAGCAAGAAGGGAAAAATTAGGTATCCATTGGCGACAGTAAGAGGTTATGCCAAGAAAAGCGCGAACTTCGCGTTGCGTGCAAGCGACAGACATTGTAGCAATGGTAGTAATACGTTCAGGTGTTAGTCGTCTACCCTTCTTCGATAGTAGATGACCGAGGTAGGTCATCTCCTGTCGACAGTATTAGAATTTCGACAGGGAGACCTTATTTCCCTTCGCAGCCAAATGATGTAATAATTTATTGGTCGCATCCTTGCAACCCTCTTCCGTATCCGAAGCGATCAGGAGATCGTCCACGTATTGGAGTAGGACGTTACCCTGTGGCAAGTCCAAGTCATCCAGCAAAGCCTTGAGGGCCTGGCTGTATATACTCGGACTTTCAGTATAGCCTTGTGGTGCGCGGCAGAAGCGGAAGCTGCGGCCAGATAACGAGAATCCGAAAATCTGCCTGCTATCGGGATGAATGGGAATACTGAAGAAGGCATTCTTCAGATCAATGACCGAAAAATATTGTGCGGTTGGTTGAATCATCGTAAGGATGGTGGTAATGTCAGTCACCACAGGATACTGCGGCACCACAATCTGTTTGACAGCTCTAAGGTCAATCACAAAACGGTAAGCAGCATCTTGTCCTAGTATGCTAGAATCAGAATTCCTTTTCAAAATCAGAAGAATGGGGCTATTGCACACATTTGTGGCTGTTTCTTCCACCACTCCTTTGTCGATCAAATCCTGAATTATAGATAGCAACGCCCGCTCACCTGCCGGTGCAATCTTGTACTGCGGAATGCGTGGCAGTTTTGCCCCTTGTTTCAGCGTGATGTGAACCGGGGGAATGTCTAACTTACCAACATCAGCATCCCCGGTTGCCCAAAGTGTGGCTGGGATGCCATCGAACTCTGGGGGCAGGGGCTAATTTTTAGCAAAGCATTGTTTCAAATATTCAGTACAAGGTCTGATCGTCAAATACACCCCATCAGCAGAACAATGTATGGTCACGTTTAGCTTTTTCAACATATCCAAACCCAACAAATTTTCTCCACAATGTGAGGTAAGCAAAAGTGGAGTGTCGACGGTGGCAGGGCCAATCGAGAAGGGAAGAGGTTTGGAAATGGGACTGACCACTGGGACTCCCGAGAATCCCACTGAAATGTTTTTTTGCCCAGACAGAGTCGCCCCTGGAACCAACGATCGAGCAACGGAACTATTCATTGCCCCCGTGTCAATTAGGAAATTTTCAGAAGTCCCCAATACCTCCCCTTTTACATAGGGTCCCTTTTGATTGACCGGGATCGACACTTGGCCCCTACTCTGTCCCTGGCTGTCCTATGCTTGTGCATACGAATCCTGATCCTCATATTCATAATCATTCTGATAGTACTGCCGGTTTTGACCTTTATCGAAGTGATTACGCTCAGACTTGCCTGATCCCTCTTCTCTGCGCATATCGTTCCGGTCAGGGCCTCCCCGTCCAGGTCCTCGCCCTCGGACTGCTCCGTTCTGAGCAAGTAACAGTGGACACTGTGCTTTCCAATGCCCCTCCTCTTTACAATAGGAACACTGGTTCAAACCCACAGTCGGAACCCCGCCCGCGCCTCGGCCCACACCCGCCCCTCGGGACACGGGTCCCCGAGTTCCTCTTCCCCCTGCTTGTCCCCGCACAACCTGCTGCAGTAGCACTCGTGTTTTCAAATCCTTGGCCTTTTTCTCCACTTTCTCTTTACATTCATTCTCTCGATGTTCATAGTACTGGGCCATGCTCAAAATTACAGAAGGGGTAGAGGTAGTCCAGGTACTTTCCGCTGCTTGTAAACGTGCGGAAACTTCCGGGGCCAAGTTCGTAACAAATCTATTCACAAATAGCCTAATTCCACCCTCTGTCGCTAGATCTTGTCCACTAAAATCGATAAAAACTCCTTCAAACCTCGTAAAAAAATCGGACACACTTTCGTCCTTCTTTTGCTTGCAAGCATTCAATTTGTCCCAATCGACTTTTCTTGGAGGTATCAGAGTGTGCATAAAGACGATAATTCTCACCGGCAAGGATGTTCTTTCAACCCTAGGCTTGTCTCCTGGTTTGCGGTCCCTGTCCCATACTCGTAGCTCATCCCACGTGCCCCCTAATTCGGCGTGGTCAGAGTCGTGCACCTGTTGCCATATATCCACAGGCACAAGTAAACCAAAGAACAGCTCCACATCTGCTAATGTCATAACAGCCGAGGCAGCAGCCTCGGTCAGTTCTTTGTAATAGGCTGTGGGGTTCTTGCGAGGGTCGGGCAGTTGGGATTTCAATGAAAGGACCTCACTCCTTTTCCATGGAGTGTACACCCATTGCTCCTGAAACCTGGCGTCTACTCGTTGGCGAGTAATGACCTGATTATCATCGCGCAGTTCGGGAACCTCGGTATGATAAATGGGATGGACCTCTCGCATGGGGTGCTGCGAGGTCCACTGAGTCAAGGGGTGTTCCGAAGTCCATTGGGGACATTTCAAAAATAATCTTCCCCTATACTGGACCATAGTGACTACGTTTTTATACACTTCCTGCAGACTCAAATTAAACCTATAGGTCCCATCACGAATCTCATACAATATTTGAGGAGCGCTCCCATTGCTAAAGCTGACCTCCCAAGCCCAAATGAGGGAATTCGACATTTGAAACACCACGTGTTGTTGCATTACGTGCTCCAAATCTTTCACAGTGCTCCATATATCTTCTACTGTATATGCGTTATTCCTGATCCATTGGACAGCTTGATCAGCTAACGATTCCTTCTCTCCATAGGCCACGGATGACCTGGTAAATAACCGTTTACCTTCCAACCCCCATACTGCCCCTTTCGGAGTCTGATCTGCCGCACCGGGCGTGGTGCTGGCTGATTGAGAGACCCCTATGGGACTTGGTAGGCTCAGTTGTACTCGGGGGAATGGATAGGTCGATTTAGAATCAGGGATAAGAGTGGCCATGCCTCCAGGTGAGGGAAACGGGATGTTCGTGTCACGGTTAGGGGTGGTGGAACTCTGATCCACCGGTGCCGATGCCGGTGGTACAGCGGCTGCCTGGACGGGGACCGCAGGGTATATGCGTTGCGGGGCATATGGCGGGGGAGGTCTTTGATCTAGTAGATCCTCAATCTCGTCCTCAGCTTCATTTCTTGTTACATAGCTTTTGTCGACTTGCAACCTAAATCGTCTATCTTCTATCTCTATGTTCTTTTCTGTTTTACTCTTGTCATGTGCAATAGCTTTCTGCGTAATAGTCTGCCCTTGCTGAACCTTAAGTAATTTTTCTGATCTAATACGTCTCCTTTTTGCTTCTTTCTGCCATTTATTCAGAGTGTCGAACATAGCCTGTCGGCTGCGCTTGACGAAAAGACGTTCTTGTAAATACTGAATCTTTTTCTCATCAAAAGATCCAGTCTTTGGCCACTGTAATTCTATATTATCCTTGGTGTACTTATGCCACAAGGAATTAAAGAGAAGGGGACCAATACCGTGCTTGCAATACATATCATGGCTGGGTGTACCTTCCGGAGGAGAAGGTTGGCTTTCGTCCAACCTCATGCTCTCTGGACGGAAACAGCCAAAGCACAGTTTGCTGAGACACGGCATTGTCCCTTTCTATACTAAGTCAGCTGGAAAGGAATCAAATGTTATTATTCAAGAAAATTGAACCAAATTGTATTCAACACAATTTCATCAAACACATGGCCATGTTTTCATTCATTCAACGTACATATTTCAACATACATAAAACAAAACGCGTTGTAAACAAACGAGAGACAAATGGTATACCAATATCCTGCAACCAGAAAGGGCGGAGCCCGTCGACTCCTGCCCGTGGAGAACTCTTTGTTGCAATATTCAGAAAACCACAAAATCAATGTTCAATAACAGTCTCGTCCTTAGACTGCCTGGAGATAGTTTACACAGGTTTCTAAACCACAGACCAACCTACAGGCCATCCGGCAGTATTCATGGTTCACCTCCCGGACTATGCTGGCTAAACCCGCTTTTGCAAGCACTGCTCCAGATTTGTCCGAGCGCTACCCAATCTCAACTGTCGGCGTTCCCGAGGACAATCTGGCCCAAGTGCAAACCGCAGTCTCCCACAAGAAAGGCGTGTAATCACTATCTCCAGTTTTTCGCAACAGCCAAACCAGGGGCATCTACACGTGCAATCTCAATATTGCCCCGTCAGACCCCCTTTTTAGAGTATCTCCGTGACTACAAGTCACCAAAATGCCAAGTACCAAGTCCAGAATCCAACACAAGACAGGACAAAACACTCACCCGGTGCACGCAGGTCTGATTGCACGTTCTCCACTGCCAACTCTCAATAAGGCCAACGTGGCTGGTTCTCGGGTCGTACCCGAAGGACTCCGGCGTGAGGTCACTAGCAGCTGAGATCCTCTCCACCGGAGGGGCAAAGAAAAAACCCCAATTTCTCGTTGGTTTATTCTGCAATCCCCCCCGATCGAGAGTACCCCTTTTTAATGTCCCTCTCTGAGATACAGAGAGACGACCCCAACGCGGAGTCCCGGCGGAGTCGCCAACTGAAGTACTGAAAATTATTCACCACCTCCCAATTACAGTTATCATCACAACCAATCCCATTTGCATTACCAATAATCAGTCGGTTGGCAGTGTAGAAGGTCCAAGCATTTATTAGACAAAGCAAACTCTGCCAGAGGAGCTCCTTGCGACCTACCCCCACGAGGTCCGCCAAGAAGACTGCTGGCACATTATCAGAACATCATGTATATACAGTTGCATTTGCAGAATCATTGCCCAAGATGGAAAAATACAAGCTGGTACAGTTTGGTGCAAGAAGGAAAGACCATATATGGCAGACAAAGCACTCTTGGTTTAGCTCATCCTAGATTAGCAAGGTCGGCCGGGTGACTCCCTTCTGCCAGCTTCTGAACAGCCTGCCCCGCACCCCTCCCGGAATGTGCTTATCAGGCCCTCCTCTGCTACCTACAACCTTGACGGGCCTAACGAGCTGAAACAGCAATTCGGCAACAGTTGGCGCATTTCTCAGGAGAATGCTTTCTGAATATAGGGAAGAGAACGGGGGCTGTTAATACAGGACTCCGAGCGAGGCCACAAAATGGCGTCGATCGAGACAACAAAACGGCTGGCAGGCTAAGGTTCTAGAACGTGACAGATGGAATTATGCTAATGTGAATGTGCATATACTAATAGGTTTAGATACATCATGCTAATTCTAACACATCGATTATAGGAACTATATTGTGGTACCTTGATGCCAGTTCCTCAGTGATGAGGATGGTTGCTGTTGATGACCCGGTAATAGTTTCCACCCTGCATGGCAGGCCCGAGAAACTGAAATACAAACAAACAACACAACGGGCATCAGCGTAACTTACTGGTTACCTCACAACATGTGCAGCCGCACATAACGTTTAAAACAGTTGGAAGACCATCTACCAATCCTCTCTAAACTGTTGCCATGCAACCCTCTCGCTGTCGCTTCGGTGGCCGCTCCTATTCTGAATGAATGAATCCCAAAATCGTTAGGATTTAAACCCGCCTTGCCGATTGCCATTGCCAACACTCTTTGGAACTGAAACCTGGTCAATGGGGTACCGTCTGCATGCCTTAACAATGCTCCCTCTGCTGCGCCTGCTCGTTGCTTGATAAAGGACTCCACATGGAACACTGGGCAGCAACGATTAGTCCGAGCCCGGTGGAGCACCAAACTATCCCCCCGGGCCTCCTGATCAGTTTTGATTTAAGTATGGTAATCAACAGCATATCATCCACTATCTTTGTGTGTTCCAGCCGGAGACCCCCTTAGCATGTCCAGCTTGCTGCTAGCCACCAATTTGTTTACCCGTAATGCCCCATAAAAGACCAATGAAATGGCGGCTCTGAATAAGAGTACCTCTCCTGAGGAGCTACAGGTGTCAGACAAGGCATCCAATAAAGATGCAAGCCACTCTAAACCTATTGGTTGCCTGGAATCAGTGGTATTTGTCTGCAGGCGCCGCCACCCCCTCAGTGCCTTCCGCACTACGAAACTGTTTGTGGGATCTTTGGCCCCTTTTAGCTGCGCAAAGAAAGAAATGGGTGCCTTGGGTCCGCTCGCTGTTGCTGCTGAGCGCCCTTCTCTATGCAATGTGTCCATGTAATGTGCGAAATTCCCTTCCTGATACCACTTCTCCACCCAATCCTGTCCCAAAAAGGAGCAATAAGACATAAACACCCCTCCGTAAGCCGTCCTGGTCCTGGGAGCTAGGCTGGCTGCCACGAGGTTCTGTAGTCAGGGGCACCAATTTGCCAGAGTGTTGATGGGAAGTCTGCCGGTGTTGCCTCTGCGGATGGTAGATGCTCCCTGAATACCTGCATCTTAAAGCGAGAGAGTGCGTCAGCTGCATTATTCAACACCCCTGGGACATGTTTGGCCCTAAACTGTACATTCAGTTTCATGCACATCAGCACAATCTCCTTCAGGAGGCGGAGTATAAACTTACACCGCGCCTCCTGCTGATTAATACATTCTACTACAGTCCTGTTATCAGACCAGAAGTTCACTGATTGATTACACAAATGGTCAAACTTTCAAAGCAACCCATATTGGAAATAGCTCCAAAAAAACGATGTTAGCTGTCAAGCCGCTTTCTTCCCACCAAGCAGGCCACTGTTGGGCCACCCACTTGTTTCCAAGTATGGCGCCAAACCCCACACTGCCCGCAGCGTCAGTCCATAGACCTAACTCTGCTGACGTAGTGGGGGGACCGCACCACACTACTCTGCCGTTGAAATCCTCCAGGAATGCCATCCATATACGCATGTCCTGACGAACCTCAGCTGAAAATCTAGTGCGAGGGTGTTTTTCTCACAGGCCCGTCATGGCCTGCGAGATTAAGCGGGAGAAGGGGCGTGCCATGGGTATAACTCTTAGTGCGAAATTCAGCTGACCCACAGTCTGTTGTAGCTGCTGGAGCGTCACTTTCTCTTTAACCAAACATTGCTGTAGAGCTGCTTTGAATTTTCTGATTGTTTCCTTGGGTAACCTGAAACAACCCTCCACTGAGTCCAATTCTATGCCTAGAAATTCCAAGGATGTGGCTGGCCCTACCGTTTTTCCAGGCGCTAGCGGGACCCCAAAAGCCCGCATGAGCACGTAAAATTCCTGCAATGCCCACGCACACTCCTGTGAGCCCGCCGCACCCAGCAAAAGAAAGTCATCCAGGTAATGCATGACATGATGGTGTCCTGTTGTTTGCCTCAACACCCATTCCAGAAAGGAACTGAATGACTCAAAGTAGGCACATGACACAGAGCAACCCATGGGCATACACATATCCATATAGAATTAACCTTGAAATGAAAAACCTAGCAGATGCTGATCTAGGGGATGCACTTGCAGCAGCCGAAAAGCAGATTCAATGTCTGACTTGGCCATCAGGGCCCCAGGTCCAGGAATACTCAACATATCCACTGCCTGGTCAAAAGACGCATATTCAACACTACAAATGTCTTCATTGATAGCGTTGTTTAATGATGCGCCCCTAAGTGCTGAGAGGTTGTGGATGGGCCTGTATTCGCCCTTCTCTTTCTTTGGGACCACTCCGAGGGGGGAGCAAACAAAATTAGGGACAGGGATGCCAGTAAAAGGAACCGCTATCCTACCCAGGTGCAGCTCTTTATCAATTTTTGTAGCCACCACAACTGGGTTGTGCTTAACTGACAGTTGGTTCCTACATTCTGGTGTCCCGGTATACCCCCCGCTGGAATCCTAAAGCCATGTGAGAACCCTTCCTGCAGAATCCTCGCAGAGGCATGGTCTGGGTACCTGTTCAGCCAAGGAGTCATAGCCAGAACGTCAATTGGTGAGTGGGTGATCCGCCAGCTTCCCCCCTATTCCTGTTTCTTTCTTCCCCTGCTTCCGGAGGCGCCACCTCTTGAGCGGCATGTTGTTTCTGGGTGAGAAGGGTGGCCACATATGGAACATGCGTGCTTGAACTTACAAGTTCCAGCTGCTCTGGTGCACGTACGTTTGTTAAAATCCAAGCACACCCCTTTTCGCTCCCCACTGCCCCTCACCTTACCAGTCGTGTCACCCCCTTGTGCTAGCCAAAAGGGCTGCTGGGGTTTGGAGGAATAGCTTTTGTTCCAGCTTGGGCCCGCACTCCCTGGCTGCCCGGCCGTAAACTGGCCATACCAAGAAAAGAATCAACCCTATCCCAGGATAATGTTTGGTCAAACTTTCGCTTTCCTGAAGTTCATGTCATACTCCTTCCACCCATCCCCTCCATACTTGTCACTGAAAGTTGTAATTCTACTCTGGTAACATGCCATCTCTGCCTGCAAATTTGGGGAACGCTCTGCCGTAATTGCCATAAACACTGAAAATGCTCTAATCCAATTAATCAATGTCTCCTCTACCCTGAATATTGCCATTCGACCCCGCCATTCGCGAGGCAACATCCAGTCCTTCTGCGTCTTAGCATACTCCATTTCCCTGTTATCAGCTAGCAAGGAAAATATTTTAGCATAATTGCCGGCCCAGATTAACTCCTTCACTCCTTGAGCCACATGCTGGGCCAGATTTTCTTTCCTGGAGGGTATTGTATTGTACCTTCCCCTAGTACCGGCAATGCCACCTCCTTACCACTTTCAGCGACTCACGTTGGTTCAGCAATCTTGTCTTTTCCCGCGTCGCTGCCCGAACATGTTGCTTGAGGAGAAATAGGTGCGCTTGGCATCCCGCCGCCACCCCTGGCCATCATGGTCTTTGCTACCATTTTCTGTGCTTCTGCGGAGGGATCTTCCCCAGCCTCCTTGGTTCCCACCGAGGAAAGTAACATCCCCCCCAATCCCCAACGAGGGGAGTACTGCCGCTATCTGTGCCTCCAGTTCAGGGGGCACCTGACCAACCACAGGAGGTGCAATAAGTGGGGTGGGTGTTCCCGTGTCGTGTACCGGGGAAGGTGCCGGGTTCAACACTGGTATCATTGGAATTACCGCTGGGACCACCAAGGGGCTGGTGCTGGTGTGGCCGGAGCTGGTGTCATCGGTAAACTTATCGAGGTTAATGGAGTAGGTATGTGTGCCACCGGTGGTGTAAGCACTCCATCAGGGACCATCCCGGATGACCCCCCTACTACCTGTGGCTTGGGGGCCCGACCACTACCCCTTTTGGCCCTGACCCTCCTAGGCAAAGCATTCAATTCCCCCCTCGGCTGGGGGGACACTATAGCTCGCTTGGGTCTCCCCGATGGCCCTGCCTGATCATCAAACCTCTGTCTGAGCTCAGCCACATTCTTACCCAACTGGTCCACTTTCCCCAATCTCCTGTCAATAGCTGTCATCTTGCGCATCATGCCCTGCAGCATAAGCACCATGCGGGAATGCTTACCGGCACGCCCACTAGACATTCCCTTTACTTTGCGATAGGTAAACAACCTACACTTAATCACACGCCTATGGGCACAATGTGCTCTTGTACCTGTATCAAAGTTGGAGGCTCACAGGCTGGCCGTAAGCACCACGCAACTGTGACCGAGACACTCGAGCTAGCGTGGGTGTTTGGGCGAGCGCACTCTAGCCCGGCGGCCCGACAGAAGCAGTGAAATGCAGGCCTGCCTGTGTCCTCGGATAGCGTTGTCCACCGCACCACTCTCCGTCAGCTCAATCCGCAGTGCCCCCCGTATGATGGCCTAGGATGAAAGGAAAATTAGCACACAATACTGTATTCCTGAAAGAAAATTGCAACCACGCAGCTGACTCCCCAGCGCCTTTCTCACAACCATGCAACAGGACTAGCGTAAAATTACAATATCACTAACTTAATGGACCCCCCTGGTTAATTGCACCTGTGATCCTGAGGTTGAACATAAGCCCTTATAGTTCACTCAGCGCAAAATCCTTTCTGGGCCGTATTGCCATGCACCCACAATGGTAACCAACAAAGCCCTGTTTTTTTTAAAGATTTTCCACAGCCAGCGTTGAGCTCGAACAAAATTACAAGGCCTCCTAAACTTAATATGCCCTGGACCCCGGCCTGTGTAGCTGTGTAGTTATTCAAATGCCTATGTGGTCTCCCATCCACATACTAACCAGGCACGACCCTGCTTCGCAATTTATCCAAAACTGCCCCTCCTCAGCCCACTTTCCAGCAGCCTCGCTTATGGAACTTCTCTCGCTTTGTTAAATCGCTATGGAGTAATGACTTACACGCGTTGGTGCCGCCAACAAACAAAGGGAGCCCCTCACGCATCGCACTCAATTTGCCTTACTTATTATGCCACCTGAAATCAAAAGAGGCGCTGCCCCGAGCGTGCCATGAAAGGAGCTCTCCTCCGCGCGCCTGCAGACGCTTGCCGTGCCCTCGGCTTTGCTTCCGCCGCTCCACACAGGACGATGGCGAGCGGGATCGACGGACCAGGAATGCGGGGGTGATTCGGTCCTAGGCGATGCGACGACGGCAGCAATGTCCCGAAGAGTCCAACACAGACGCAATGTCCCGATGCAAAACTCCAACAAAGGCAAAACTCCAACTAAGCCTGTAATGCAAAACAAAAGATTATTCAG
Source organism: Lissotriton vulgaris (assembly GCF_964263255.1). Taxonomy (NCBI): domain Eukaryota; kingdom Metazoa; phylum Chordata; class Amphibia; order Caudata; family Salamandridae; genus Lissotriton; species Lissotriton vulgaris. The sequence continues at coordinate 175,778 of NW_028246896.1, read as the reverse complement.
CCCCTTGGGGGGGCACAGAGCGGGCCTGGAGAGCGGGGGGGGGGGCAAGATGCGACTCCCACGCTCTCCCGGCCTTTTAACCCTGCTGGGGGCTTGGGGGCAGACCAGTTCCCACTGGTCCAACCCCTCCTGGCTCCCCCCCTTGACCCGGAAGCAATCCAATTGCTTCTGGGTCAAACGCGGGAGCCGGCACCAATCGGTGGTGAGGCGCACCCGCCGCATCATCAAGACGCGCCGAAGGGGCACACCCCACCACCGAGGGTGCAGGGGAAGGGGAGGCCGGTGCCACCACCATACGTGCGAGGGGGCCGAGCGCCCCCCCCCCCTTCCTTTGGGACTCTACAAGCTATGAAGAGAGAGGAATATTTGCCCTTCTTTGCACCCCCTCGTTTTCTCTCTCTCTGGGAAACCTTTGCAAACATAGGGGCATATTCTCAAGGAGTCATTGCTGAGTTAACGGCACTTTATCGCAGATAAGTATATCGCCCCATTCACAAGCTGGTGATAACAGTCCATATTACCAAGTTTACCTGTGATAGGAGCCGCAAAAAACAATGCCACAGATGACCCCCGCAACTACCGCTAATGAGATGCCGAGTAGGCGTTCCCGTACCAAATGCCGCGACAACACCACTCAGCAACATTCACAATGACCAGCCAGATCAGCGATACAAACACAAAACAGGCGATCAACTGCGTTAGCAGCAGGAAATTAACACCTGCTCCGACCTGGTGTAAAGTCGGACAGCAGCCGGCACCAGAAAAGGGAGCCCAGCCCAGAGCCACACCTGAATGGCAACAGATGCCATGGAGCTACTGATCTTGCAGCTGGGAGCCCCAACAGGCCCACACCCACCTCCACCACCCCCAGGCCAGCCAACTCCCCTGGATACCTCTGTCCCCCCACCTCCCCGACCACCACAGAGGTAGCGCAGGCACAGACTGCGGACATTCAGAAAACGCACCAGCCTCACAGACATGACACCAGAGTATGTCATTGTCCACTACAGGCTCAAAAGGACAACCATCCTAAGCATCCTGACCATCATTGCCCAGAGGCTGACGGTACCAACACAGCGGACAACCAACATCCCGCCGCAGACAAAACTGCAGGCTGTGCTGCATCTGTTGGCCTCTGGTACCTTCCAACCAACAACTGCCAGAGACAGAGGAGTCTCACAGCCAGCCCTATCAAAGTTCCTCAAACCTATCTTGGATGCATTCACCAGCTTGGTAGCCCAGCACCTTCACTTCCCCCACACTGCGCAGGAACAGCTTGAGACCAAGCAAGGCTTCTACGCCATAGCTGGCTTCCCGCACGTGCTGGGGGCAATTGACTGCACACATGTACTACTTGTGCCCCATGCTGACACTGCACACAATTACCGCAACAGAAAGCACACGCATTCCATCAATGTGCAGGCAGTAGTGGACCACCAGGGACTCTTCACCAATGCCGTCGCCAACTACCCAGGCAGTGTGCATGCTTCCTACATCTTCCGACAGTCCATCATCAACAAGCGCTTCCAGGATGGCACCTACGAAAATGCACTGCTCGTTGGTAAGTACCAAATGAACACACCACACACCTCAACTCCACAATCATGCAACTCACAACACAGGAAATGCACACATCACAAGCTCACATATAACATGCACACCCACCAGACAGGACAGCACAACTCACTGTTGGAACCAGGCCTAGCCATGTACATGAGCCATCAACGGCATAGCACTTCAGCAAAACAATAGCAGAATGTGGGGAGAGGAGGGAACAAGGCGGATGTATGACATTACAACGCATACTTTTACCACGCATACCATTACAACGCGGTATTTACAACGCATACCGTTACAACGCATAGCGCTTAGAGGTGCTGGATAGTGGTAAGTATAATTTTATATTCCAACTCCAGTCCCCGTGGACACTAGGGAAGGTGTTGGATATAAAATTATACTTATTCCCTATCCTAGAACGCCCCCCAGCGCAATGCGTTGTAATGGTATGCGTGGTAATGCCTGCGTTGTAGTGGTAGTGCGTGGTAAAAACTTCGTTGTAAACGTTGTATACCGAACAAGGCATGTGCAAAGGAGGCGATGTGACTGATGAATGAGACTGCACACAATGCCAAGTGGGGCGTGGTTGTGCTGGACAGACTGCAGTATGCATACCACACACATATCCAATGTCGACACACACCACTAGTGTTTGTAGTGTAGTGGAGAGAGGACGTAACCATGTCACCCCAGCCAGTGGGGGAGATCAAGGAAATGTAGCTTGTTACGTCCCCCCTGTGAGCATGTGTGGAGGGGGCTAGCCCGGCGTACGCCAGGTCAGTGTAGGGGTGTGAATAAAAAGCACATAGCCCTGGTTCTCTTCTGGAATGCCAAACGTCCCTGCCAGGGTGGTGCCTCTCACCCCGCCACGAGGCCGACGCCGTCGCCATGAGCAGGGTTGCCTGCGAGCATGTGCGCCTGCTGCACCCAGGGACACTAGTCCACTAATCCGTCATGGCCGCCCCTGCGCATCCAGGCATCACTGCCCACCTGCCGACACCAGCATGTATCAAAGAGGGCCCCCACCTGCCGCTGCAATCTCCAAGCCAGAGGCACCCCACCATGGCAGACTACTCGGACTATCACGGTCTCCGCGACACAGGCCCGTGGAACACCTTTCTCGTTGACGTACTCCACCGGCATACACGGCGGCCTAGTAGGTTACACATTTGGAACTGAGTCTTGATTACACCATGGCAGAGTACATTATTTAAGGCTGAGTTAATGACACTATACTCCCTTCGATGTGGTGCCACCAAGTCTGTGCATGTGACTCCCACCAAACGTGTCTGTGGGCTACACTGCGGTCCTGCAGGCCTCACACCAATCCAATGCAGTCCATCACAGGCAGTACACGGCCTCCTCGACGCCTGCACACCCACTTAGCTCTACTGCCACTACCTCCGTCAGCCACAAATTTAATCCACATGCCATTCGGACGTCGTGTGAGAGATCCAGGAGGAGATGGCTGGACAGCGGTTAACCCGCGCTGGACGCAGCCACCGGCTGACACTGCGGCCAACTAGGTCGCACTTTTGGATCTGAGTCTTGATATCTTCATGGCAGTGTTCATGTCACAGTACGCAAGGAGAGGAGTAAGAGGAAGAAGTGCTTCAGTCCGGAGCAGCCATGGCTCACCTTTACGGAGGTGATGGGACACTACCAACAACTGCATTGCTGCCACCTACCACACGTGCCTGTGTGCCCCTGCTGACCGCTGCCTCCGGCACACACTGCGGTGGAGTAGGACACACAATATGAACTGAGTCTTGCTCTCTGCATGGCAGAGTCCATTTCATTGTACAGGCCTCGTCTCAGACTGCATCCCCTTCCAGCTCTGGTGCCAATGAGTGTGTGCCCTGAAATTCATGTGCAATCTTTGTTTGTATGTCAGTAGCGCCTGAGCCATGGGCTGGAGGTTGTCTTTATCTACATGTAGCTGATACTGACAAGGTGGGAAAGTGGAGTCTGTAGCATTCAACTCTGCCAATAGCCTGTTTCTGCTTGCTTCTGCCCTCTACATCATGCCCTGGAAGGACACTTTCCACTGTCCCCCGCAATCCTCCGCGACATTCCCCTTGGACATCGACGAGTATACGCTCAGCTCGCTTGGCCCTACCTCAGTGGCGGTGTGCCTGTGCCGGCCGCTGTGCATCCAGGGCCACAAACTCTGTGCTGCTCAAGCTCAAGCGAGGGACCCATGATGACTGCCGATTGTAAGCTCACTGTTGTGATTTTTGACAGCATCCAACCAACCCCTGAGTTGTGGCTTACACTACCCAACATCCATCCAGCACAGGCACTGAAAGGGTCCGGGCGCACGTGCCTGAAGCCAGTCCCACAAACTCACTCAGTGTGTCTGTGTGGTTATTATGTATGCATGAGGGACCCGGGTCATTCCACATTACATTGTGCTGTGTACAGCGGGCGCAACCATGTCACCGCAGGCAGTGTGGGTGCGACATGTTGTGCTGACAATTTTTGAATTTGTTGATGGATGGTGGGTGTGTCACCTCTGTGCAGTGAGGCTGTTTGTGGTATCAGGTATTCGAAGTGCCAGTTCTGTCTGTCACAGTTGTTATGATGTCCCACTCTTAGGCATTTCACATGTGTCCCAATTCATTCCATTTTGGCTGTCATTTGTGGCCTACTGGTGACAACAGGGATACTTTTGTGCTCTGATATGTGCCGCCATGAAGCATGGATGCACACTGTGACTCAAGTCTCGTGACATGGGCGACATGTACATAAGGAGGAGTTACTGACCCTACAATAGTCCGTGCTTTCATTATTGTTTGTTCATGGACATGGCACGTCGGTGTGCAGGGGGTGTTGTTCGTCCCTCTGCAATGTGAAGAGGAGATACGGTTTCATAGTGTGTTCCATGTTTGTTTCCGCCTTGGCGCAGGTTACATACAGAATGCATGTCAATGTACATTGTGGCTGTTTGTGGGGAAATGCCTATCTGATTTGGACAATGGTCATTTGTCCTGCGTTACAGCTGTGGGGTTGTGGTCGTACGTTGTCATCTCACCGTTTTTTGACTCTGCTTTTATGGTGCATGCAGGCCTGTCGCTGGTTTTCCCTGATTTTTGTACCGCGATTGGCCTCATCGCAAGATTTTCTGCTATCGCATGGTACCGCTGTGTTGTGAATACTTAGTTACCATGGTGTAATTTTCCAATGATAGGCTGCGATTTTGAGAGATGTGTTAAGTTACTTTTGCGATGGTTATCGCACGTTCTTAAGAATATGCCCCATAGCTGGGCATTTCCTTCGCGAAGTAACAAGTCCAGTTTAATCAAACTGGCAGTTAATGATAAAAGATGTTTTCATGGAGTACCATCTTTTTGCAAAGATTTCCATCTGTCATAATATCTGCCGGGCCTCTTGCTCTCTCATCTAATAGCTAACAGAAACCTGCTCATGGCCGCTAACTCCTTAAGATCTATCTCTACAAGTTTGGAGCCTACGGGCCAGAATGCTTTTACAATAACTTACCCGATGAACCTATCAAAAAACGCATCTAAAAACTCCAAACACAGACTTAAATCACACTCTGAAACCCTCATCTCAGATCACTTTTTCTGCCCAAGAAACGGTGTGGCAAGAACTGATCTGATCTTCTTTACGAGAAGACATGCTGAATGGAAGTCAGCATTTTATTCACTGCTGCAAATCACCAAGTCAGACTTTCAGTGACCCCTCCCATTCTTTCATAGTGGAAGCAACCATCTCTCTCTATAACAATGGGAACATCCTTATTCAAGCATCTGCCCACATCCTGGCTATCTTTGACTCCATCGTCCCCATCATCAAGAGCTCATTACCTAGCAACATAACCTCTTCCCCAGATGATCTCCCTACTTCCTCCAGCAACACACGAAACCCAATAATCGTGGCCTCTCATGACATGAGTATATCAGACGATCCTTCCCTTCCGTGTTCCACTAGTGGGCTCTGTGTACTGAATACCAATACTGTGATGACGTCAATTGGACCAGAATCTTTCCCCGCTCACTCCTCAACGAGTCAACATGCTCACCACTCTCTCAGAGCAACTAGGTCTGTGGCACGCAACCCATTAGGACATATTGTCACCTCTTCTAATACCCTGACCCCCTACGCTCGGTGTGGTTGGCATGCCTACTATGCCCAGGTCTCTCCCCATAGCCACTCCAGTCTCACCTCATTACCCTGTTACCCCTAACTAGGACAACAACCCTAATCACAGGACCCTTGCTCCTCTGCTTAACCAGGCGCTCATCTACCCACCTAATAATTCACCTCACATCCCCACAGAGCCCCCGCAGCTCTCCATCCGCTCCTCCCCGAGCCCACCCCACCAACATAGCTCTCTTCCCTAAGTATCTGAATTCAGATCACAATCAGTCTTTGAATCCAGACTCGATGAGATCGCACTTAACCTTCAACACCTAGACCAAGGCAAAACCTGCCTTCTAATCCTTCTTGATCTATCCTCTGCCTTCGATACGGTCAACCATGAAAAACTACTTGAACGCCTCAAACTCAGGATGGGCCTGGATGGCGTGGTACTAGAATGGTTCAGATCCTTCCTCCACAATCGTTCCCAGAGATTCCTCATCAACGGCAATCTATCAGCTCCCACCCCGGTCACAGTCGGAGTCCCTCAAGGCTCAACCCTCTCCCCTACCCTTTTCAACCTTTACCTTGAGCCACTCACCGAAGTTCTTCGCTCCGCCAACATCTCCTACCATATGTATGCGGACGACACCCAATTATACATCAACATCTCCTCGCTCAATGAGATCATCTCCCTGAACGAGACCCTGAAATTAACTGTCCACTGGCTAGCCAATAACCAACTCAAACTAAATGCAAAGAAAACTGAATTTCTCCTAATCTCCCCATCTAAAACCAACCCGGAGATACAGATGTGGATTAAGGCCATCACAGCCCTGAATTGCACACCGACCATTGTGGACTCTGCCAAATCCCTGGGCATTATCCTCGACAGTAACCTCAATATGAGAGACCACATTAACTCAATGGCCAAAGCAGCCAGATTCCACCTGAGCTACCTCTGGAAGCTGAAACCTTTCATCGATGCACCAGACTTAAAAACTGCAGTTCAAGCACTTGTCATCTCCAGACTGGAATACGGCTGTTCTACCCTCACAGGATTACCTAAGACCTCCTTAGCACCTCTAAAAGCGTGCCTCAACGCGGCTGCCAGACTACTCACAGGTACCAGGAAGTTTGACAACATCTCTCCACACATGAAAGCGCTGAACTGGCTCCCCCTGGAGGCCAGAATCCAGTTGAAAGTGGCTTGCACTGTACACAAGGCGCTTTACACAAACTCCCCTGCTTATCTGGCACAGAAATTAGTGATATCCGGAGGAAGCAGAAACTCCAGGTCTGCCGGAAACCTACTGCTTCAACCTGCCTCCTTCAAAAAAAAAAGAACTTATAACAGGGCGTTCACCAGTGCAGCACCACGAATCTGGAACTCTCTTCCACCCTCCATCAGAAAAATCCCTCTTTTAGCACGCTTCAAAACTGAGACGAAAACCTTCCTCATGGGTAAATTCTTCGCCTAAGGTCTGCCCAGAACCTCCTCATTGAGTGGGACTAATCTAAGACTACCGCCTCACATATCAAAAGCTACCCACGACAAATACATTTGGAACCTTGCTTTTGTTTCTGTCTATGACAATGAGTGCAACCATTCGTGGATCTGTTTGTCCCTGCACCTTAATCTTTTTGCTCAACATTGTATACCGTGTAATGTTTGATCTATTTGTCCCTGCACCTTAATCCTTTGTTTGCTCAACAATGTATACCGTGTAAAGCGCTCTGATACCCTCACGGGTCATGTTCGCGCTCTATAAAACACAAAAATAAATAAAAAATAAATAAACCTCAAGGCTGAAGTTCTAAGCCTCTTACACCTCACCGCTGAGCTATCTGAGAATCAGGAATCTAGTGGACCCCCAAAGTCTGGACACCTCAACAACACTCTTGCTTCTGATCCTTTCCCCTTGCCCTTTGCACATCTCTCACCCATCGTGACCCCCTCACTTTTGGCCCTCACAAACCACATATGGGAAACCTCTCCCCTCCTGAATGACCCCCCTTGGCCTTAGGATTTCATCTCCCTTCTTCTCTCGTATGGTACATCTTATGCTGTTAACACAGAGACTCTCTCTTATGACCCATCTCATATTGCTAACAAATCAAATCTCTGCCTAATTGAAGCAATCCACTCTGACCCGTTTAGAGGGCCCTCGGTTAACCTAAGATCCTTAAATAAGAACAACCTTACACTTGTCCCCACCACTACACCTTTCTCAGCCGATCCCAAATCACAGCTCAAAGGCATGCTTCTCAATTGCAGATCTGCAGTACGACACGCTGCTGACATCGCTGCCCTCATCCTGGCTCATGCTCCAGACATTCTAGTGTTGACTGAAACCTGGCTCAGCTCCTCTGCACCCATTATTGACATACTAATGCCCCGTAACTTTGACATCATCAGGCTTGACAGATCCGATGGACATGGAGAGGCATCGCTTGTTTACATCGTAAAAATCTATCAGTTAGACAACTACATGCTGACCCGTTGCCGTCATGTGAAGACCTTTGATTCCAAGTAATATCCGATCTCGAGGTGCAACTTAGGGATTGTAAAGAAGCTGACTATATCCTAGTAGCAGGTGATTTCAATTGCACCTATGAGCCACTTCCCCTAGATGGCATCCCTGACCTGGGTGAAGAAGACAGTAGATGGGGCATCCCTTCACTTTCAATCCCTCCGATTAAGCGCTGGACCCGCAGAGCAGTGCAGTTAAATGCACTGACTCTAGAGTTTGGGCTAAGAGCCACCAATGGCCGTACACCTTCTGACCGGATGGGTGCCCCTACGTTCAACAGGGTTGGTCACACTTCGAGGATTGACTATATCCTGTTGGACCTGGGGCTTTGGAGCAGGGTCGAAGATATGACAGTCATACCGACTGTTGAGAGCGACCATAATTCGCTTTCCCTAACTATCACGAATCCCTGCTCTAATGAAGCACTGTCAGCACCTTCCAAATGCTTGCACAAGGTCACTGTCTCCTCCTGTGGAAGGCGCCTAAAGTGGAACAAAGTTGCCAGTAACCCTGACAAACTTGCTAGTATAGAGGTGGCACTTGTGGTCTCACAAACAGAATTTGATACTATTGATCTAGCCATGGCAGCCGATAGGGCAACACCCATTTTTGAAGCTGCTGTCAAGACTATAGGGGACGTTTTTTGGGCAAAGGGTAATGCAGGGAAGATTATGTCCCAGAATAAAACCAAGGGAATGCATGGCTGGTATACAGCAGACTGTAGGAAAGCTAAGTCTCGGCTAATTGAGGCCGTTAAGGGCAAATCCCAACTCCAAATACAGTTAGCCAGGAAAGAACATAAGAGAATACTGGGGCTAGCAAAAAAGGAGTGGGAAGAGGCCTATTGGTCTACCCTTAAAGAAGCTGGCTCAAAGAGAGATTCAAAATGCTTTTGGGACACCATTAGAGCTCGTAACAGGCCTGATAGTGATTTAATAACTTGTAATATCCCAAGCCAGGCGTGGGTCAAACATTTCTTAAAGCTCTACACCCGCCAAGCTGACCAACCGCTGACGAGCAATCCTCAAGGGGGGGTTGTGGCCCCATCATTGCTCCCTCCAATCTGGAACATCCAGCCCAGCGACTTCGATTTCACCATTAAGGAGGTCGAATATGCAATAGGCACTATTATTCCCCAAAAAGCGGCTGGCCCGGACGGTATTCCTGGTGACCTCTTAAGATCAGACACTTTAAAGTGGGGAAATTTGATCCATTCCCTACTCGTCGCTATTTGTAGGGGCGCCCCTGTCCCCTCCTCGTGGAAAGGGGCGGAGGTGGTCCCTATTTATAAAAAAGGCTCCAGAGAAGACCCGTCAAATTATAGGCCCATTAGCCTATTAGACATCAGCCAAAAAGTAGTCGGCAAGGTTCTACTGGTAAGAATTCTAAATTGGGTAGAAGAAAACAAAATCCTTACTGACTACCAGGCGGGTTTTAGAGTGGGAACTGGGACAATCGAGCAAGCTTTTAGGCTTATGATGCTCTATTGGAAAGTGGTGGTCATAGGCAAGGGCAGTCTTTATCTCGCGTTCATCGATTTAAAGACTGCCTTTGACCTTGTACCTAGGGAGACCTTATGGAGCGTATTGGCCGACATGGGGTTGCCGCACTACTTGCTTGTATTACTTGTTAGGTTGCACGAAAATAGTTTTGCCCAGATCAGGTGGGGCCCGGGGGGGAAAAAATGAATAGTATCCCGGTTGAGAGAGGTGTCCGCCAGGGATGTGTGTTAGCTCCCACCCTTTTTTCCCTTTACATCAATGGGGTGGTTGAGCATCTTCGGAAACATCCCTCAGATGAACCATCCCTGGCTGGCGAACGTATACCAACCCTCCTTTTCGCGGACGATACGCTTTTAATATCCAAAACCCCAATAGGCCTCCAAAGGCTCCTAGATAACTTCCAATCCTTCTGTGCTAACCGAGGCTTGGTAATCAACACAAGTAAAACAAAATATCTTGTTCTGAATCCTCCCAAAAAACCAGTCCGCTCTCTTATCCTGAATGCTGAACCCCTGGAGAGGGTAGAAGTTTTTGACTATCTTGGGATACGCCTTTCACATAAAATGGAATGGACACCACACCTGGACAAAATGCTCTTAACCCATAAGAGAATAACAGGAGCTCTTTTGAAAGAACAACGCTCTTGTTTAATAAGACCTATAGCCACAGTCCTAGATATCTACTCGGCCAAGGGTGTCAGCTCTGCTCTTTATGGGGCCGAACTCTGGGGGTCATCCATTTCCGATGCTCTATCAAGATCCGAGATGAAATTTCTTAGAGCGATTATGTCTCTACCGCAGGGAACTCTCACGGTTCCGCTAATGTTGGACTTAGGCTGCCGCCCAATTGATGACCTCGCAAAATTCCGCCCACTTTTGCTATGGGCGCACCTGTGGCGGGTGGAGGAACTCAGCAAATATGCTCAAGGCCTTGCAGAAATCATGTCACTACCAGGGTGGCATACAATTAAATGGTTGAGAGACATGAAGTCGCTGCTAGTTAATCTGGGCCTAAATGAAGCGCGGATAAATAGAACTTCACCCCCGAAGTTAACCCTCAAGAAACTTTATTGGGACTGGATCTCCACACAAAGAAACACTAGCACCACTATGGGCAGACTTACGGAGGATTTTCTGAAGTTTAAAGATCAACCCAAACGGGAAGTGTATCTTGACACTATTGAAAAACCCTTTGATAGGGCTTTATACTTTAAATTTAGAGCAGGAACCCTTCCCCTTTATTCCTTTACTTCGAGTTGGAAATCCCGTGTACAAACCACAGAGCTTTGCCCAGCGTGTTTAGTTAAACCAGAGACATTGGCACATTTTATGTTTGAGTGCAGAGAGTATGCAATACCTAGGAGGGTCTGGCTTAAAAATGTATGCCGGCAGTTGGGTACTAAGAGTCATGTGATTGCAATTAGGATATTAATGTCTGATAGCCGTGCCACTTATGCTTGTGTCTTAGCCAAATGTTTATCATGGGCTTGGTCCATCCGAATCAAAAGGCTAAAACTGACTGTTTCATTCTTTTTTAAAAAAAAAAGCTGACTGCCTAATGAATTGCTTTGTAAATTTGTATAAATGTTTTACATATGCATTTCTGATTTTATAAATTGTTGTACTGTGATTTATGTGTTGCTTTTATGATAATTTTTTTATCGAAATAAAGCCTCATTGACTTGACTTGACTTTGATTCCAAGTATTATGCAACAACAGGCAAGTCTGTAAATTCCACGCACTCTATCACCCTCCACGAGATAATCTTCCCTTCCTAGAGTAAGTCATGGAAATCATCTCATCGAAAGTGGTCCGACATGGCACCCAGATCTTCTTTGGCGACTTTGGAATGATAAGAATGAATCGTCAGTCAAGAGCCTCAAATCTTTCCTATTTGACCACAACCGCACTCAAATCTGCGATAGCCCTACCCACATCAATGGAGTGACCTTAGATGTGATCATAGGTAAGATGGACTCTATCCAACTTGAAGCTATCGCCCCATGTACTGGACAGACCATCACTGCATCTCATTCCTCATCTCAGAATTGGTGATACTTAATAAACTACAGGTAAAGAATCCTAGACACTGGCAAAGACATCTTAGAAACATTAATCTATATGATCTGACTTCACACATTGATAACAGCCTGCCCCCAACCCCTGGATATGTCTGATGTCGGAGACCTCGCAGATCATTACAACAGCTCCATGGCTAACATCCATGGCTCAGTGGCACCCCTACAGCTAAAGAGAATACTTTCCAAAATCCCCAGTCCCTGGTATAATGGCGGCTTCAACACTGAGAGAAGAAATCTTAGACTGGCGGGACGTTTGTGGAGATCCTCTCCCTCCCTTGACCACCTCACTCAGCTGAGATCCCTGAGATTACAACAAAAGCATCAGATGCTCTAAAGCCAGTTAATTCAGAAAGCAACTGGAGCAAGCAAAGAACCAGCCAAAGAAATTGTTTTAAATCATCAAACTCCACTCTAACAGCCAACCCAATACTCAACAAATGGATAGATGTGCGGATTTCGCTGCCTTCTTCCAGAAACAGACAACAAAGATGGAACTGCTACTAAGGGCAGCTTTGGAGAACCTGTCTGTTCCATATCCTACCTCTGGATTTGTGATGCCCCCCCACCATTTGGGTTCTCCCCCCAAAAAACAATGCTGCTTGGAACATTTTCCAAACCCTGGATGAAAGCACCATTCTCAAAACTCTGGCCTCTCTGAAACCATCCAACCATTTCAGCGATCCATTACCATCAAACCTTTTCGTGTAAATCAGATTGTCCGTACTCCCTCTTTGGACAGGATAATTAATGCCTCTCTCCTTCAAGGTACGATTCCAGAATGCCTTAAACCGTGGCAGGTCACTCCCATCCTTAAAAAAACTACGGCAGACCACACTAACCCTCACAATTTACGCCCAATTTAGAACATTCCTACTCTGGCTAAGCACTTAGAGAAATGCGTACACATCCAACAATGTAGCCACATCGAACAATTCCCCTTGCTTGACCAATTCCAATCGGGCTTCCGTCAGGGGCATAGCACAAAATCTGCTCCTTCTCACATTGTCGATGCCTTATGAATTCTAGACTCAAACGATTCTTACCTTTTGATCCTCCTTGACCTATCGTCAGCTTTTGATATGGTTAAACATGATACCCTTCTGAAGCTACTGGAGCACAGGATGGGGCTATCAGGGACTGTGAAGAACTGGTTCTCCTACTTCCTTCACAACAGAACACAAAGACTTCAGGTGAATCAGGCTCTGTAAAAACCCGCTCCCTTCACTCTGGGGGTCCCACAGGGGTCCACTCTTTCACCCACACTTTTCAACTTGTTCATGGAGCCTCTAACTGAACTCTTGAAATTCTCCAACATTCATCGCCACATGTATGCTGATGACACCCAATTGCACCTGAAAGTCTCCTCTCCGGAGGACATAAGGTCCCTCAACTCAACTCTTCAATAAACTCAAAGTTTGTTGACTCTCAATCACTTGAAACTAAATGCCCTCAAAACAGAATTTCTCCTTATTGCCCCAGCCAATCACTCCCGAGACATTGAAAAATGGATGCATTGACTCACAGCTCTCGACTGCACTCCAAGCATCATTGATTCCGCAAGCTCTCTGGGAATAATACTCGACAGACATCTGAACATGCAAAAGCACATCAGTGCTCCCACCAAAGGAGTGAACCTCCAACTGAGAGTCTTGAGGAAAAATAAACTGTTCCCACCCCACAACGACCTCAAAAATGCGGTTCAAGCCCCAGTGATTTCCAAACTGGACTATTGTAGTGCCAACCTCTGGGGCCTTCCTAGAGCGAAAACGGCGCCACTTGAGGGCTCTCTCAAGTCTGCTGCAATGCTCATTACAGGCTCCAAATGCTATCATCACATCACGCCTGAGTTGAAATCTCTAAAATGGTTCCCGTATGAAGCAAGGATTCATCTGAAAATTGCCTGCAAGACGCATAAAGCTTTACACTTCAACAACCCAATCTATCTTGCACAAAAGCTTGAGTTTCTGGGGGTTCCCGCTCCTCTAGAGGCTCTTGCACCTTACTGCTCATACCACCGAAATTTTTTAAGAAAGAAACTGTACAAGCGAGCCTTTTCCGGTATTGATCCAAGAATGTGGAACACCTTGCAACCGTAAACAAGACTTAATAACTCACGGCTTCCTTCAAAAAGAAGTCAAAGAGTTACGGATGAAGACTTTTTGGGGGGCTAGCTTGCGATCACCTTAAGATGCATTGACTTTCTTGGGCCTGAGAAGCATTCCATGCGGGTTGTGGTGGGTTTTCCTATGCAACACCCATGGAATTTGATGCTGCCGCAGATTTACAAAGTGATGTAAACACTGGGAAGAATCGAATCTGTACAACCCCTGAGGTGAGGTGTAACGAGGAGAAATATGTTTATTTCTCCTAATTTTTCCTCTTTCCGTGGGTGCTGCATTCTGCAGCACACATAGAAAGGGAAACACACCTCAACGGATTGTTTATGTGAAGTAAGGTGCCCCTTCTTGCACAAAAACTGTCACCCACAGCAACACCCACGGAACACCCCTTTCACTCAGAACAATGTGTGAAGGCGGCCATATGTACAAGGCTGTGAAAAGCAGCGCAAGGTGGCTTTGCGTTGTGTTGTCTAATAAATATGGGCCATCACACGGCGCCATCACGGGTTGAAAAAAAGTAACTCTCCGGTGGCGCAACAGCCTTGTAAATAGGTCCCTTAGATTGCAAGCACAGCTCTGGACATTTTACCTTCATATAACCCCGCTGATATTTGCTTTTATTTTCCATATATGGAACCCTCTTTTTTCGTTCCTTTTGCCTTCCAAGTTTGCTGGCTCCAGTACTTATAGCGCCAAGAAGCAGGAATGAATATGACCAGTAACGAGTGGGTGTTTTAAGATAAAGTTAATATATTATATTGCTGTCGATGGCACCTCTAAGTTCTTGAAACGTTATTCAACATTTTTTAGGCTTGTTGAATGTTTACACATAGCAGTAAGATGGATCTATAGTCAACGTTGGTAGACTTTAAGATGGCGTCGAACGAGCGATTGACTTTAAGATGGCGTCGAACAAGCGATTGACTTTAAGATGGCGTCGAACGAGCGATTGACTTTAAGATGGCGTTGAATTTGCGAGTAAATGCGCAAATGTAATTTTGATCATGTGACTCTTTTTGGCAGGAAAGGGCTTCTTCTGATTGGGCAAGGTTTTTTTTTATTTTTAACTTGATCCACATTGGTAATGGTTGGCCTTTATTAATTTTTCTTGGCAGACAGTCAAATCCCGGTTTCTACAGGATTTGAAGGTATGTCGTGCTGCTCTTACGGATGTGTGCATTACAAGTTTTTACACAGATTGGTCAGCTAGATGTTTGTTTTATTTTTAGTTTTCAGTAATTAGTTGCATTACTGGTTTGTGTTGAGTATTTGGAGTACACGCTAGTATACCTAGCTGTCGTGTCATGTGAGTATTGTACAGAATGCCAAGAGACTAGGACCACACTTACACACAAACACTGGACATGGCGGACGGTGATTTATAATGTCTACTCACTTTAAATCACTCGACACAAGGATGGTGGTGCCTTTGGGTTATTAAGGTACAATTCAGCAGGAGATCATGTATGGGCGGTAGTTCCATGATTGCATAAGTAAATACATTGTTTTGTTTTCACAGATGTGCCCCTGACGAAGGGACATCAGTCCCGAAATGCATTGGGCTTTTGTTTCAATGATGTTTGTTTAAATGACTTGAACATTCAGTTGTTTGTTATATAACAAGGTTGACATTTGTACAAGTGTTGTGCTAATTTGAAATAAAACAATATTTTATGATTGAAATCACTCAAATGTGTATTAATAATCATGTGAGAAATGTCAAATCATTGGATTAACTAATTTGTGCTAAATATTTCTATATCCTTGATGTAGTCACTCCTCTGTCCAGGTAGCCAGTTGTCTTCTGGCCTCAGTTTTTCTTGTTAATACGTCGACATTTCTCTGTCGCATTGAGTCAGATCTTACATTTGCATCTTGAAACTGGAGTTGTCCGCGGGGAGCCTGTGAGCCTGGAGCTTCCGTCTCGCAAATCTTATTTTCCTGAAGATTTATTGCTCACTTTAATGAAGAAAGATCCCACAGGATTTTAGGAATTAATGAATGCTGTTTTATCTACTTCAACTAATTTATTCGCACAAACAATAATATAAAGGTAATGAGTTTTTCCAGTGCGCTTGCGCACACCAGTGGTTCTAATACCCCTACTTCACTCAGCTCATGTGAGGGAAATATATTTTATTATTTGTGACCATAAAATCCTGCTTTTTTTAACAAATGGGAGACCTCGTAAGGGTCTGAGTCTCTTCTCACCTAATAATTGGCTTCTGGGCGTGAAAATGCTTCAAAATAATTCCAAATATAAAACACCGTGCCCAGGTTAATCACCGCTCTTTAATCAATATTCTCCCCAGGAAGGTAAACAAAAAGCGAATATTCAAATTGCAATTGGCAGCTCCAGGGTGCTGAGCGAAGACACAATCATTCATTCCGTACCTGTAGAGCGCGGCTTATCACCCGTGGGGGTATCCGGGCGCTGGGCTGCCGGGCTTAGTCGAACAGCCAGGTCTTGAAGTCCATCAGCGGGTGCTGTTCGGAGGTGGCGAGGGATTGCGTTCCAGGACTTGGCGACGAGGGGGGAGAAGGAGCGGCCTCCGCTGTGGCTACGGCGGATACGCGGAATCTGAGCGAGGGAGGCAGATTGAAGGTTTCTGGATGGTTGGTGGAGGTTCAGACGGTGGTTTGATGTTTGCTGGTCCTTGGTCATGGAGGGCTTTGTTGACGTGTCAATAGTTTGAATTGGCATCTTTTCTGGACGGGAGCCAGTGGCGGTTCCTCGGGTGCTGGGTGATGTGGGTCCGTTTGGGTAGGGTGAGGATCAGACTGACCACCTCATCCCATCAGTGCGCATCAGACCGCTCTAAAACCCCACAAAAGGTGAAGGGTCAAAGACTTGCAAACAGTCTATAATGCTTCCTATAGCCATTGCTAATGGCTTAGACCGTCTGCACGCATGCGTCCAATCAACTTGCGCATGTCTGATCTGAACCCCTCCTGCTGACTAATATAATATAATCCCGTGGCACCATCTTGGGAAAATGTACAAAGCACTAAGCACAGTGTTTTATTACTCCGTCCTGCGAACCCCTGGATGACACTTTTGGGCCATGGTGTACAGGGGCTAGTAATGAATCCTTTATCTTCGCCACCACCGCTGTATTCCCAAGTTCTCGCTCTCAGCAGTAGTTGGCTGTAATATGGTAACTGAATTTTTCTGTCCTTGTGTTGCTCTTTAATTCTTATTCTATCATTACTGTAGGAAGGTAGATCCTGACTATGGTTGCCCTTAACTTTTTGCCTTGTGTTTTAGCTGGTTTTTGACATAGTTGGCCTGGGACCCTGCCAATCAGGACCCCAGGCCTACTGCTCTCTCTGTAAAATGGATTCCATGTACCTTAGGAGCATTTACCAATTGGTACTGGGCCACCTTATCAGACCCTGTAACTCAGGGCATAGGTGTACCCAGGGCCTACCAGGGGCTGCAGCATGTATTATGCCACCCCTGGCTGGCCATCTAAATCTGACACAACTGGATGCACGACAGCTGGGGCAAGGTGGTGTAATCACCCTTTGCTTTAGATATAGTATACCTATATCTAACCCTAAAATGGACACATGTATTCCTATCAGTCACTCCTATGGCAGGCCTTAACAATCCTGAAGGCAGAGTGCTTGGAATTATGTGAGATGGTGCTCTGGCATGAGCTGAGCCCATCTGCAGCTTGCGGAACAAAGTCCTAATAGCTGTTCTATGATATCGCGTACCATATACTCTTAAGTGCATTATAATCCTCGCGGTTATTTGCTATCTTTGGTATCGCTTTATCAAAACATGTCGAGTAAGGTGTCATACGAATTGGAATACTAACCCCTCACCAATTCTGGCGACGGGGTTAGCATTCCACCCTCCTAGAGGGACAGGACATGTATGTAACTGTGAACCCCGGTTAAAGTTAACTCGAGCCTCAGCATCACAAAATGGATGCTGCCACCACAGACACAAGTCTGACCCCCTGCAGCTGGGAGTCCTTCCAGCGAGGGGAACTTGGACAAAGGGTTTCCTGTCAGGGGCGGTGCTAGCACCATCCCAGACAGGGTTTTGTGTATCCTAGGTAGGCATGGCTGAATAGGAAGGTGACTGCAAGTGGCACCCCGGTGCTCACTGTGCATCTGCCAGTTTGAACCAGTTCCAGGGGCACACCAGCCCCTGAGCTGGGGAAAGTCCGGCATGGGAGAGGGGTGTAGCCACCCCTCTTCCTGGTCCCACCCATGGGCAGGACCTAGTCCCGTACCAGCCCCTTTCTTTAGAATAAAGGTGGGAGCGGGGACCCTTCCAAATTAGATCATCTTTGAATCCTGAAACTACTTTCTACGAAAGGAACTCAAGACTTCTTCTCAAGATTTCTCCCTTGTGACTAAGGAGTAGTCACCCTGCATCAAGCGGGCACCAACTAAGTAACCTGCGGTTTGCTGCATGTCCTTCCTCCGGAACCAGACCGACCAGCACGACGAGACCCGGCTTCCCTGGCACCTCTGACCTCTACCTGCATCATCAGCCCAGCTGAGATTCGTGGGTGTGACGAGACGTCGAGGGACCGGCCTCTTCAGAACTGCACTACGCTTATCCAGCACGACCGCCGAGGGATCCTCGAGTGAGTGTTTTGGGGTTTGAGAAGCCCTAACCCTGAGCAGCTCCAGCACCGAAGTCCAGCCCCCCAGCATCCACGAGATCTGCGTGGGGCCCTTCTGCTGTTTGCTGCTCACCGCGTTGTCCGGCCACTTGCCTGCTGGCTTGTAGCCCTCCTGACGACGAACGACGACACTTCTATCACTGGTCTGGTTGCTCCAGACTGGCCCTTGCTCCCCTCCAACAGAGGAGCACCCCGGACCCTCCTGGTCCACTCCAGATGCCATTTTGAGTCCACCGCTTGGGCTTGCATTTGCCAAGAGTTGTTGCCCCAATCCTGGGTCCAGCATCGCCGACAGCAGATACCTTCGTGGGACAGCTCGCACCTCCATCCTGGTCGCCGACAACGCCTCCTGGTCCGAGAGACTGCAGAGCCCAGTGTCGCCCACTCACCTGGTCGAGGTGACTTCATCCGGTGCCATCCTGGTGCCCATCTAATCACTGGCTAGTGATTCAGAACTTGGTCCCCTCTGCTTACAGGTACTCTTCTTCAGCTGATCCAGTCCGTGGATCAGCCCGGATCATCTTCAATGGTCGCCTGCCAGCAACTTCCACTTCAGGCTCCTGGTTCGTCAACAAAGAAACCCGACGACACTTGAACCCTATGCAGCCGCAGCCCCTGGGCTAGGTAAACCAAGTACCCCGGTGCTCCAGCGTAGATCCACTCTCTAAGTGTCTAGATCCACTTTCGTTTTTGACCTACCTGGTCGGGTTCACCAGAGAACACTAACTTTTGCATTTACTAGTATCCATAGACTTTGTCCCGCATTACGCGTGAGAGTTCCCACTCTGCACACGGCGTTCCTAGACCTCCTGCTTCTAATCTAAGGGTTCAGCATTGTAGGCCTAGCGATTCCAAAGTCTCTGAGAGTAGTACTTACCTGCTAGTAATTTCGCATTCCACTTTTGTAGTATATGGTTTTCCGTGCCCCTCGGGCATTTGTGTAAATTGTGCGACTTTCAGTATTTCTTTAAGAGCTTTGTATTGTGCTTAGCACCCTGTCCTCATAAAGAGTCCAGGGCTGTTGTGTTATAATAAATATCCTTTTATTTTCATAACAACTTGTGTGGTGTCCTTTCACTTGGTGTTCAAGGGGTATATGTGATGGTATAACAGCTGGCTTAACACGCCCTCTAGAGTTTAGCCTAAAGACTGCTCTTGTCCATGCTACTAGGATAGCTGGTCTATAAGGTTGACTTACAACCAATCATCAATAAGGGTCGTTTGGACTGATACATAGTGATCACTAGAATAGTGAGCACTGCATATCAGGCCAACTTCTCACAATTACAATATACAGTGCACTCTGGAGTCCTCTTGCACTGTGGCCAGATGCTGAGGGCTCTTGGACTGGCTGGGATTGCCTTCTGTCGTAGGTTGACTTCCCTGAAAATAAAAAAAGCTTTGTAGCATTGGATGTGTTCTTGGGGACTCTATGGACCATTGGATGAACTTATGGTCAACCCTACATGCTGTGGTGCCAGCAGTGGGGTTTGGAAACATCCCAAGGAGACACAACACACCGGACACTTGCAGACGAGGCGCACATTTATTTGAAAGCAAACAATCAAGAAAACAACAATATAAAAATGATCTACAACATACAGAGGAATTTCTGATCTAGCGTGATACTGGTGAGCTTCAGGGTGCATGCTTAAATGAATGGACTCCTTACCTGTTCACAGCATTCATTGATTTGAGTTATCGTCACCGATGTGCAAGGCCCCGCAACTCCTTCTCGCTCCATCCCTCGCGCCTGTGTTTGCAGCTTGCGACGCCACTTGGCTACATTTCAGCGCCATGCCACAAAAATATTAGAGCACGTGGCTTAAATACTGTTATATGACAACAAAAAGAGAGGTAGGGAGATTCAAGACACCCTCTTAATCCCCGGTTAAGGTAGTCAAACAAAAAAAGAGAGGTCCGTGGTATGTAAAAAAAAAAAACCACAATATGCAGCAAGAATGAAAGAATGGCCAGACTTAGGTCAATTAAGAAAGCCCTCACTCACCGACCTGGTCGGTGACATGCTTCATCATTGGGCCCCACTAAAGAGGCCGAGTGCCTCTTTAGTGTGCTGCGACGCCAGATCTACTGTGGAGCGGGTTTTTGTGTAAAGGCGTGCAGTGAAAATATAATAATAAAAGTGTCTTAAGTGTATCAAAAAAAATTATTTCTTTATAGATCCCTAGGACACAGATAAAATTGTTTTATGTGTTGGGAATTTATCTAAAATTTACTGTTTGCTTAATTCCAACCAATAATAACGTCAGTCAACATGTTTCTGCCTACAAAACGGTGTAAGTTTACCAGGCATTCATCAGGACTATGGAATGCGCTAAAACCCTGGAGGTATAATCACCCTAAGGCTCACCCTGACCTAGGGACGTAAAAGTGAAAAAAGGGGTTAGAAAAAGTGAAAAAGTGCATAAAGGGAAGAGGAATTGCTCAATCCCAGTTACTCCTGGTTTAGGAGGCTTACCAAATTCAGATTACTGCACCTGGGGAAGGAAAAAGACACAGACATACATAGAAGACAGAACACACATTAAGTTGCTGGTCTTTGTTCACACAAGGTATATCTGTGGTGCTCCAGATTCGTGGAAGGACAGTGAATGGTGTCTAAGCAGTATAGTTATCGCCAGCCTTTGTACCTTGAGGAAATTACTGTTAATATTAGGGGGTGTAGTGAACTGCATGTGGACTAGATCAAGCCAAGTAGCTAGTGGATTAAAAACAGTGATACGTCAGCTCCTGGGTTGGGATCAATGGACCAAAGGTCTGTGACCCCGCCGCGAAATACGATATGATTAAAATTGCCTCACTTGTATGAAAAAAGCGATCTGCACCATGGGTCATGGGAGGAGGGTGGAGGCATAATTGGCAAACCCTAAAGGCAGGGGAGAAAAGTACGTTCAGGTATTAGTCCAGTGGTTACTTATCTCAATAATTCCGCTAAGATCGTCTGTTAACTCACGCCCTCGACGCCAGGCACCCTCTTGGAATCTGTGACTCCCTCGTACCGGACCCCGACGATGGACTGCGGGCCGAGGAGAGAGATTAAATGCCAAGCTGCGTAGAGCGGCCTGTTTCCGGGTTTGGGCGTGGCCACGTGTGTTAGTGGGCGTGTATAAAGTGACTGAGCCAATCGCGAAAGCTAGGATATGTTTTGGCCAATCGCTGGCGTTAGTTGCATTCAATGATGCCGAAGGTTAGAAGACACAGCATTTCTCAGTTACTAGAGCGGAGATTTAAAGATAGTTATTCAAAATTTGAGAACTTTATTGAGTCACACGGAGCCACAAAGGTGCGATACTCAGTAAGCCAGAGCGTATTGTAGAGTCAAAATGTTGAACTCGATAGCTCTTGATTTGTGCACAAAAGAATTTTTGATGACAATGTGTAAAGTTTGGGACACATGAGGCACAATTGGGCTATGTTAAAAATGCGAAGCACTATGTTGATAGTTGCATTCATAGGGAAAGAAGCGCTCGATGGGCGCGATTAAAACTGTGAAAGTGTGTGCTATTATGTCCAGGACATATAGTGCAAAATGAAGCAAAAGCGCAGCCGGTCGGCTACCAGTAGTACATGCTGAAAAGGAAAATTAGACACTGGGCAGTGCCAGAATAAGCACAATGCTAAGCATTGGAAATGGAGGTGTATCCCGAGAAAAAGGGGATAAGGTGGTAAATTCTCTGTGGGACAACCTATTACTGTGTTATCTACTTTCAGAGGCCATAAGTTCCATGGTTTCAGATTTATAGGCTAGTTTAAAGCATATACAGATTTCTAGTAAGAGCCCATCATTTAAGCACCGTGTTCCATGGGATATCGTCATTCAATCCAGAATGGTGGGTCCCCAAGCGGTAGACCCGCCGCTGTTCTTTTTCAAATAGTCGATTTGTGGTGTTATTGTTCCCATTGATTTGTTCTATCACTGTCCACCGTAAGTCGTTGATGGTGTGGTTATTATCAAGGAAGTGTCTACTCAATTTGGTTGTGGTCTTTTTACACCTGATGTTACTCCTGTGTTCACATATACGTTGCTTCACCTTTCGTGTTGTCATCCCTACATATCGTAGGTCACAAGGGCAGGTGATGAGGTATATGACATTAGGCGAATTGCAGTTTGTATGGGCCTTTTGCGTCCACACCTTTCCTTGTTCGAGTGTTAGAGTCTTTGATGGAGTAGTCAAGTGGCACACTCTGCAGTCTGCGCAGGGAAAGTGTCCAGTTACTTTGGGTAGTCGCCAGGAGTCCATCACAGAACGTGCTCCAGGTGGTGTCTTTTCTTTAGGGCGTGTGTGCACGAGGGCACCCTTCAGACTGCGTCCTTTCTTGAAGGAAAACAACGGTTTTTCCCAGGTTTTTATGGCATTAGTAATGATTTTCCAATGCTTATTGATGGTTTTCTTCATGATGTTAGAAAGGCTATTGTATGTAGTCACACAAGTGAGGGGGAAGTCAACCGGGTTATTGGGTTTGTCTTCAAGGAGCGCCTCACGTGGTTGATTGCGCGCTCTCTTATAGCCTTTATTCAAAATAGTTTGTGGGTAGCCTCTACTTCGTAATTTGCCCGTGAGGTCAGCAGACTGTGTCTTAAAATCACGCACGTCACTGCAATTACGCCTGAGTCTTAAGTATTGCCCATATGGTAGGTTCTCTCTGAGCGGGCGGGGATGAAAACTAGTGAACTCCAACAGGTTAGTTTTGGCTGTGGGCTAGTGGTGCGTTTTTGTTGAAAGACCCGTACCAGTCAAGGTAATGATCACATAGAGGAAGACAATTTCTGTCTTGCTAGTGTTGTGTGTGAGCTTTAAGTTATGATCCAATGTGTTGATCCAGATTAGAAAGTTCTCGAGTTCATTGTCATTACCCGTCCATAACATCAGGACGTCGTCGATATAGCGCTTCCATAGCAGTATGGAAGGGAAGAATGGTCCATTTGACCGTAGGATATGTTCAGCTTCAAAATCTGCCACATACAGCCCGCCACACTAGGAGCAAAGGTACTTCCCATGGAAGTACCCGTGTGTTGGAGGAAGAGCTGTCCCTTGAAAGAGAAAAAGTTCTCCTTTAGAGTGATTGTGGCGCACTCAATGATGAATGCCTTGGATGTCTGGTAATTCCAGTCTATTGATTCCAAAGCTGCCCCCAGGACTTTGATGGTATCGTCCTGGGGATGCTGGTGTAAAGACTTTCTACGTCTAGAGTTACTAGTGTCACTGTGTTTTCGGCAAAGGAGATTTCCTTGAGAAGCTGTAAGAGGCTCTTAGTGTCCCTAAGATAAGTTGGAGTATTCTGTACAATGGGCTTGAGGTAATTGTCACAGAACCGTGACAAAGGTTCTAATAAGGAGCCTATGCCGGAGACGATAGGTCGACCGGGAGGTGGTAGCCGATTTTTGTGCATTTTTGGCAGTGTGTAGAAATAGGGAATGACACTGTCGTTGGTGCTCAGAAAGTCTGCTTCGTTCTTAGACAGTCGTCTGCTCTCTTCCTCTCTTCTGACAAGGGTGGTGATCCGTGTCTTAAGTTCTGCTGTACGGACTTGTGTCAGAAGAATGTAGTTTTTTCTGTCCGCCAGTAGATCTTGGCAGGTCTTCTCGTAGTCCATTGTATTTTGTATTACAGTTCCTCCTCCCTTGTCCGCTGGTTTTATGGTGACGTTAGGGTCATTTTGAAGATTGTGAAGAGCTTGGTATTCAGCGGTTGTAAAAATACCAAACGTGTTCGGTTCTTGGCATGTTTCCAAGTCCTGAAATACAGCCTGTTCAAAGGCAGTGATAGCCGCTTGGACAGTGTGCGGTGGAGGGGTGAAGGTAGAGTTTAGTCTTAGACCTGTATCTCCTTGGCGGATAGCTTTGTTGGGGTCATCTTTACCTTCAAAGAAGGATTTGAGTTTCAGTTTGCAAAAGAAACCCGCAAGTTCACAATGAAGCTTAAATGTATCAGGGCGTGCAGTGGGAACAAAGCCAAGGCCTTTTTCAAGGACCTTGGTTTCTGTTGCAGTCAACGTTTTGCTTGATAGGTTAGTTATAAGGCTTGGTGTCCGCTCGTCCCTGGTTGAGGGGTTTTGCTGCGTGTGTGATTGCCCACTGCATTGTCTTCTTCCCACGTGACCTGGTTGGTGCCTCTCCTCTTCTCTCTGCCCCTCCGGCCCCTCTCTAAAAAAGGAGGCTGGTATTGGTTCTGGAAATTCGTTGGTGGCATAAATGCCGGGTTCCAGCCCATGAGCAGGTAAGGTGGTTGTTGAAAAGGGAATTGGTGGGATCCTCCTCCCATCTGTGGGGGTAGTGGCCATCTATGTTGTTGGTTGGGATAGCCAGATCTGCCTCTGTTGCCACGATTTCCCCGGTTTCCTCTCCTTTTATTTTGTTTAAAGGAATCGTTACTGGACCCGCTACTATTAGAGGAATCTTCATGAGAGTAGTCGGAATTTCCAGCATTTCATGGGGGTGGGGCATAGTCAGCGGCAGAGTAGGGATACACTTTCTCAAATTCAAATTTCTTTAAGTCTTTTTGAAATTTAGTGGCTTTAGCTTGCATAAGGTTCTCCTTATATTCGTTAAGTTCTTTGTTAATTTCATCAAGCTTTTTCTTGTAGCCAGTAATTGAGGTTTTGAAGTGTGATTCTGTCTTTTGAATTTCTATCATCAGTGCTTCAGAGAGTCTTAATGCTGTTTTTATAATTAACACCAGCCAGTCGCAGGTACAATGCCACGCGATCATGGCCCATTCTTTTCAGAAGGTGGCGTCATTCAAAAAGATGCGCGGGGCATTAGTCACAAGGAGACCTCTAGGTGCGGTATTCTTAAGTAAATATTGTTTTAAGATAGTACCATGAAGGATAGTACGTAAACGGTCCCGTTTCTTCTCCGTGAGTTTTTCCCATTCGGAGGTATGAGCTATTACTTGTGAGATTTGAGGATCAACAAATAGTGAGGAGTCCGACAGGACGGCTGCTATTTCTGCTTCAGAAAATGTCAGACCCAGGTTAGACATGGTGAGCTCAGCAGATGGAGACAAAGTAGTAATAAAAGGGCAGTGGTGTCGGGGAGACCCTCACCACGCTCAATAAAATCAACTCTCACAGCTGTGCGCTGCTAAGTATATGACAACAAAAAGAGAGGTAGGGAGATTCAAGACACCCTCTTAATCCCCGGTTAAGGCAGTCAAACAAAAAAAGAGAGGTCTGTGGTATGTGAAAAAAATAAAAATAAAAATGGAGCAAGAATGAAAGAATGGCCTGACTTAGGTCAATTAAAAAAGCCCTCACTCACCGACCTGGTCGGTGACATGCTTTATCATTGGGCCCCACTAAAGAGGCAGAGTGCCTCTTTAGTGTGCTGCGACGCCAGAACTACTGCGGAGCGGGTTTTTGTGTAAAGGCGTGCAGTGAAAATAATAAAAGTGTCTTAAGTGTATCAACATTTTTTATTTTATTTATAGATCACTAGGACACAGATAAAATTGTTTTATGTGTTGGGAATTTATCCAAAATTTACTGTTTGGTTAATTCCAACCAATAATAACATCAGTCAACATGTTTCTGCCTACAAAACGGTGTAAGTTTACCAGGCATTCATCAGGACTATGAAATGTGCTAAACCCTGGCGGTATGAGCACCCTAAGGCTCACCCTGACCTACAGACCGCACTTGTTGCTTTTGACTCCCATTTCTGGAATAAACATTAAGAGGCTCCACTCTTTTACCATTGGGTGAACTGATACTCAGCCCTACCTGGGTCCCGTGATACACATTAACGCTTGGCAGTCGCCATTCCACCTGCATGCAGTGAATCACTGACAGAATTTCGATTTCACAAAAATCGACCTACTATAACATCGAGTCTCAAACATCGATATCACTAATATCGACACCCTATACTTAACATGAAAACTACAAAATTATCGATCACACACTATCGATGCACAAAAATATTGACTACACAAATATCGTAAACATTATTTTCGACTACCATAATATCGACACTCAATACTACATATAGCACACTACAAAAATATCGAATACTAAAATATCGATAGCACTATTTTCGTCTACATAAAAATATCGATAGCTTAAAAATACTCTTTTTTTGATATATAACACCAATGCGTCTATTCTCTTAGTAATACACACATTTGAAAATACTTCACTAATTTATTTTACTATTATTAAGTAACATTTACTTTTAATAACTTTTATTTTCTCACGCTAACGATATTTTTATATACACTCATTGTAAACATACATTTGTTTATAGATTGTACTCATTATAAATATACTATATTTATTACAAGGTTTTTTTATACCATAAATACATCATTTCTCTTCCTCTATATAAACAATATAATCAGATATATCTTAATTTTTTTACTTACAAAAATTCAAACTAACCAATAGTAACTCGTCTTAACATATGTGACCAATCAGATAGCAAACCTAATTACACATACCCTATATAAACCAGTCACAAACAGCCATACAAGTTGCAGGGAATATTCTTCGTGACCACATACTGCCAGTTTTGGGAGCAACATCTATATTCTTCTATGCCAGAAATTTGGTCCTAATACTACAAGTAAGTAATCATATAGCTCTGTTAATAATTTCTAATGTTTTATTAACTATTACTTATATACCAACATTTTTAAACTAAAATGTTGTTTCTCTATGTACTTTTCCTTAAATCAGAGTCTACAAAAAAATCTAATTCTACTTCTACTTCAAGTTCTTCGACACTTTGACTATAAAAAAGGTATCTACATATTTTAATTATTTACTTAAAGTAATTAGACAAGTAGTGTCCTAAAATCATGCTCTCTAATGTGTTTCTTCTGCTGCAACTCATAATACATATTGTGATCCCAGGTTTTTTAGGACAAAATAAGTTACAATGCTTTATTAAGAATTATCTATTCATGTTCTTAAATATGTTTCTTCTGCTTTAACTCATAATACATGTGTCATCCCAGGTTCTTTTCACCAAATAAGTAAGAATGCTTTATAACAAGTGTCTATGCTTTATGCAACATATAAACTCTTTGGTAATTTTCTGAAACTTTCTCTCTAAACAGACCTCAAAGCAACTGAAAACAGATAATTCACATCAAAGAACAAACATTCTGCTACAACTCTAAATCTCTTGGTAAGTACAAAAATCAAACATAACAAGTCTTTATAAACTCTATAGAATATACTCTAACAAAAATTGACTCTTTTTATGCTTCTGTTACTATTATTTTGCAAATGTCTCTTTTAAAATCCAAATAAAGTAAAGTATTTTTAGTAACGTTAGAAACTACCAAAACTGTAACCAAAAAACACATTTAAACATATCCTATAACACACTTCACCAAAAAACACATTTAAACATATCCTATAACATACTTCACTTTTTTTCAACAGACCGTGGCAATAGGACTACAACATCTGACTGAAACTACACCTACTTTCGATACATACAACTTTACTGCTGGTAAGTAAGATACTAGAAATAGTACCTGCTTAATTTATAATGTTTTTTAAATTACACATTTTCATAATATTTTTATATTAACTTTTCTAGATACCAGAACTCAAGAATGACTGATGATGCAAGATTTATTACATCTCAGAAAGGCAAACTTTTATTATGCTATATGGGCTACACTTATACTCAGGAGAAACAAAAAGACCTTAAAGTGAATTGGAAATGTACGAAATCTTACTCCAATAAATGCTATGGGCGAGCTACAACCAGGGAAACAAGTGTTATTAATACTACTGAACATAATCACCCACCAAACATTTCAGAAATCGAAGTGAGA
This sequence comes from Lissotriton vulgaris, assembly GCF_964263255.1. NCBI lineage: Eukaryota > Metazoa > Chordata > Amphibia > Caudata > Salamandridae > Lissotriton > Lissotriton vulgaris. Next base: position 147,419 of record NW_028246896.1, on the reverse strand, counting down.
TCCACTCTCGAGAATATCAAACATTTAAGTAGCACATCAGACCTACCTAGCAGCGTAATTCTGAAAGAATTACTACCTAAAGTTCCCAGAGAAGCAAGAGGTCAGTTACCATCTATTGCTTCCATTAAAAGAACAATAGCAAGGACAAAGAAAGCAACTAGACCCAATATACCAATTCCTAGAACTTTTGAGGAAGTCATAATTCCACCTGACCTTGTAATCACTCATAATGACGAACCATTTATCTTTTATGATAATCATAGCAAAGACAAAAGAATAATCATGTTTGCAACGAATAACAACATTAAAAAATTGCAAGAAAGTGCTACTTGGATGATGGATGGAACTTTTTCTATATGCCCAAAACCTTTCTACCAATTATACACAATTCATGGGCAATATCATAATACCTGTATCCCATTCATATACTGCCACATGCATCAAACTCCCGTTTTGCGTTTCCAAATTTGCGAATTTTACCGAATCGCAAATATGGATTCGCAAAACGGGATGCATCATAGAAAGTGCAAAATATTTCCGATTCGGTAAAAATCGCAATTTTTACCGAATCGCAAATATTATGTGACTTCAAAATTGCGAATTCGCTATTCCCATTGATTCCTATGGGCCAAAAGGCCCATAGGAATCAATGGAAATTGCGAGTGGCACTTAGAAAATTTCATGGGTGCAGGGGGGGGTCCAAAGGACCCCCCCCTGCACCCCTGAAATGTATTTTTAAATGGATGTTTCACACACACATGTCCTAAGGACATGTGTGTCTGTAACATGACATTGTTTAAAATGTAAATTAGTACATTTTAAACATTTTTCGCAATTTACCACGAGGTTCAACCTCGTGGTAATTTGCACTTCCAAACCTTGTTCTCGCAATTTGATTTCAGAATGATGCATTGCATTTAAGGAATCGCAAATTTGCGATTCCTTAAATGCAATCGCATTCTGGAAAGTCGCAAAATCAGCGAATTACATTAAAAAATAATGATGCATCTGAAAAAGCATTTTTGGAGTCGCAAACGGCCGATTTTAAGGAATCGCACCGTTTGCGACTCCAAAAATGCTTGATGCATGTGGGCCATACTGTTTATTACCGAACAAACAAGCCACAACTTATACAGAAATTTTGCAAAAAATAAAAGAACAAACTTCTGACTACTTCCCAATGAAAATAATCATAGACTTCGAACAAGCTATGATTAATTCTATGTTGAAAACTTACCCACACACATCCATTCAAGGATGTTATTTTCATTTCAATCAATGTCTCTGGAGACATTTACAAAAATCTGCCCTTAGTGTTGAGTATGCAACAAATATAACTTTTGCATACCAAATTAAACATCTCATTGCTCTGGCATATGTACCAGTAACTGATGTGGCAGAACATTACAATCTATTAATTGAAAGTCCTTTCTACACCCAAAATGAGCAAAGACTTGCCCCACTTTTAGATTACTTTGAGGACAACTGGGTAGGGAGACTACATAGGTCAGGCCACAGACGCCAGCCTAAATTTTTAATTCCCTGGTGGAATGTATATCTACCAACGCTGAACCAAGAGGCTAAAACGAACAATGCTGTTGAAGGTTGGCACAATGCCTTCCTCTCTTCTACTGGACGTACAACACCCACATTACACAAGCTACTCACAGCTATACAAAAAGAGCAAAGCTTTCAGGAACTACGTATTGAGCAATCTGTCATACAACTAAAACCAAAACTCTCTAGACAAACTGCTCAAATGTATCTATATCTTCAACAGCAAGTCCAACTCTATCCTACAAGAGGACTGGAATATCTAAAAATGATAGCCAAAACATTAAACTAATTGTAATAAGTAAATCAATGGATAAACATCAAACAATATCCTTAATTTGATATCACACATATTATAATATAACAATTCAATATTTATTTAGTCTAATTTATTTTTTAACACTATTATAAATAGACTAAATAAATATGTCATTATATCAAAATATTTTTATTTAAATACTGTTTCCATCCAAATAAAATAATATAAATGAATAACTTACCTTTAAATACAACATCATAAAGATTAATCCTTTACCGACAATATAGTGTGTAAATCTCAAAGACCTAATACAACAAATCATTAAATATTTTGCAATTAACTGTGCTAAAAGTATCCATCATCCAAATAAAACGACTCTTGAAATGCCATTGAAAATGACGACTATAATCTTAAACTGTGATAAAGATTTCAGTGAACTCAAAAAATAAAGGGAGAATGTTATACATCTCCGTTCTAACAACTGAAACACACTTCCTTTCCCAAAAAAAAAGAGTAATCGGAAACGGAAATAGCTGTTTCAAAATACGAGAAAAAAAATTCAAAACAATCCTACCGACATAACACTAACGAATATAGCATAATATATAAACATAACATTCCTACTTTTTTAATTTTAAATTAAATCATACAACAGACTCATTAACTCCAACTACTTCAAATGCCACAAAAACTCGATAACGGAAATACGTATTGAGTCCACTCCATTATATGTAAATAGTCATACTTTAATTACCTACCCCTAAATAACAAAGGACTACCTTTAATTTTTAGTTACAATACTTTAAAAAGATAAAACTAGAATCGTACCTACTCAAACGCGAACCTGCTTCCAACCGCGACTTTCCCTTTCCCAAAATAACGCAAAAAGACAAAGAGTGGTTACAAAATAAAAGAACCGAATTATGTCTAACTGTGAAAAGTACTACTATAAATGTCCATTATTGTTATATATATGGTTAGAAATTATGTATAATGTACTAAAAATTGTATACTACATTGTGAGATGAAAATATTTTTTTTCTATATATTATTTATATTTTACATACTTTTAATATGTATTACATTAAGTATAAAAATATTGAAATATTTAATGTAATATTTATTAAAATTAGTATATAGCTAAATGTGTAATATTGTATTTGTTTTTGTGATTAACTTTTTTACAATATGACTAATATGTGAAAATTATTATTATTAAAACGTATTTATTAATAATAATAATTAAACATAACAATATTGTATTCTTAAAAAAATCATTGATGATGATCTAAATGTTCTAATCAAGATCTTAATATTATATTATACTTTTAAAAATGTTCATATGTTAATATCATCATCTGTATAACACTATATTTTATTTAAATTTGTGATTTATGTTTTTCATTACACATGTTTTATGTTTTATTAAGAAACAATATTTTTATTATGTATGTATAGTATCATACATTGCATAATGTTAACTAACCATTTTTTCTCTTTAAATTAAAAGTACTTTTCAAGAAAACTACTCAAAAATGTGATTATTCAAAGAACATTGTCCTTCTATTTGTTAATATTTATACCAAACATAGCTTTATAAAATGTAGATCTGATCGTATTTTTCAATTGTTGAATAAATAAAATTGTTTTCAACAAAAATTGTATAATTATTTTCTATTACCTATTGCAAAATCATTTTTATGTCTTTTTCGAATGTATTATAAATGTAATGTTCTATCTATTTCTATATACCACATGTAATTAGAGTACATACTATACACTGAACCTATAAAAGTTATTATTCATACACCCATATACATATAATATAAATAGTTGAAGGACACAGAATTAATTATTTTAATATTCCTACTCCAATCACCATTTACTTTAGGTAATTGCTTGACAAAATTTTTTAATAATTTACTATTACAACTCCAATCACCATTTAATTAGGGTAAGTGCTGGACACATAACCTATTTAATTTACTATTACAACTCCAATCACCATTTAATTAGGGTAAGTGCTGGACACATAACCTATTTAATTTACTATTCCAACTCCAATCACCATTTAATTAGGGTAAGTGCTGGACATTAAATCTTAATAAATTACTATTCCAACTCCAATCACCATTTAATTAGGGTAAATGCTGGACACAGAACCTATTTAATTTACTATTCCAACTCCAATCACCATTTAATTAGGGTAAGTGCTGGACACAGAACCTATTTAATTTACAATTCCAACTCCAATCACCATTTAATTAGGGTAAGTGCTGGACACAGAACCTATTTAATGTACTATTCCAACTCCAATCTCCATTTAATTAGGGTAAGTGCTGGACACAAAACCTATTTATTTTACTATTCCAACTCCAATCACCATTTAATTAGGGTAAGTGCTGGACACAGAACCTATATAATTTACTATTCCAACTCCAATCACCATTTAATTAGGGTAAGTGCTGGACATTAAATCTTAATAAATTACTATTCCAACTCCAATCACCATTTAATTAAGGTAAGTGCTGGACACAGAACCTATTTAATTTACTATTCCAACTCCAATCTCCATTAAATTAGGGTAAGTGCTGGACACAAAACCTATTTAATTTACTATTCCAACTCCAATCACCATTTAATTAGGGTAATTGCTGGACACAGAACCTATTTAATTTACTATTCGACCTCAAATCACCATTTAATTACGGTAAGTGCTGGACATTAAATCTTAATAAGTTACTATTCCAACTCCAATCACCATTTAATTAGGGTAAGTGCTGGACACAGAACCTATTTAATTTACTATTCCAACTCCAATCACCATTTAATTAGGGTAAGTGCTGGACACAGAACCTTAATTATATACTATTCCAACTCCAATCACCATTTAATTAGGGTAAGTGCTGGACACAGAACCTATGTAATTTACTATTCCTACTCCAATCACCATTTAATTAGGGTAATTGCTGGACACAGAACCTATTTAATTTACTATTCAAAATCCAATCACCATTTAATTAGGGTAAGTGCTGGACATGAAATCTTAATAAATTACTATTCCTACTCCAATCACCATTTAATTAGGGTAAGTGCTGGACACAGACCTATTTAATTTACTATTCCAACTCCAATCACCATTTAATTAGGGTAAGTTCTGGACACAGAACCTATTTAATTTACTATTCCAACTCCAATAACCATTTAATTAGGGTAAGTGCTGGACACAGAACCTTAATTATATACTATTCCAACTCCAATCACCATTTATTTAGGGTAAGTGCTGGACACAGAACCTATGTAATTTACTATTCCTACTCCAATCACCATTTACTTTGGGTAATTGCTGGACACAGAACCTATTTAATTTACTATTCCAACTCCAATCACCATTTAATTAAGGTAAGTGCTGGACACAGAACCTATTTAATTTACTATTCCAACTCCAATCTCCATTTAATTAGGGTAAGTGCTGGACACAAAACCTATTTAATTTACTATTCCAACTCCAATCACCATTTAATTAGGGTAAGTGCTGGACACAGAACCTATTTAATTTACTATTCCAACTCCAATCACCATTTAATTAGGGTAAGTGCTGGACATTAAATCTTAATAAATTACTATTCCAACTCCAATCACCATTTAATTAGGGTAAGTGCTGGACACAGAACCTTAATTATATACTATTCCAACTCCAATCACCATTTAATTAGGGTAAGTGCTGGACACAGAACCTATTTAATTTACTATTCCAACTCCAATCTCCATTTAATTAGGGTAAGTGCTGGACACAAAACCTATTTAATTTACTATTCCAACTCCAATCACCATTTAATTAGGGTAAGTGCTGGACACAGAACCTATTTAATTTACTATTCCAACTCCAATCACCAATTAATTACGGTAAGTGCTGGACATTAAATCTTAATAAATTACTATTCCAACTCCAATCACCATTTAATTAGGGCAAGTGCTGGACACAGAACCTATTTAATTTACTATTCCAACTCCAATCACCATTTAATTAGGGTAAGTGCTGGACACAGAACCTATTTAATTTACTATTCCAACTCCAATGACCATTTAATTAGGGTAAGTGCTGGACACAGAACCTTAATTATATACTATTCCAACTCCAATCACCATTTAATTAGGGTAAGTGCTGGACACAGAACCTATTAAATTTACTATTCCTACTCCAATCACCATTTAATTAGGGTAATTGCTGGACACAGAACCTATTTAATTTAGTATTCCAACTCCAATCACCATTTAATTAGGGTAAGTGCTGGACACAGAACCTTAATTATATACTATTCCAACTCCAATCACCATTTAATTAGGGTAAGTGCTGGACACAGAACCGAATTAATTTACTATTCCAACTCCAATCACCATTTAGTTAGGGTAAGTGCTGGACACAGAACCTATTTAATTTACTATTCCAACTCCAATCACCAATTAATTAGGGTAAGTGCTGGACATTAAATCATAATAAATTACTATTCCTACTCCAATCACCAATTAATTAGGGTAAGTGCTGGACACAGAACCTATTTAATTTACTATTCCAACTCCAATCACCATTTAATTAGGGTAAGTGCTGGACACAGAACCTTAATTATATACTATTCCGACTCCAATAACCATTTAATTAGGGTAAGTGCTGGACACAGAACCTATTTAATTTACTATTCCAACTCCTATCACCATTTTATTAGGGTAAGTGCTGGAGAGTAAACCTTAATAAATGACTATTCCAACTACAATCACCATTTAATTAAAACATTAAACCATAATCCATAAATTGCTATACAATTTCGCTAATTACTAATAATTCGTAGAAATTTCGATTATTTGAATTTTAGATTTTAAATAGAATTTTATTATTCTATAATTACACTATACTTTTTTAAAATACTACCCACCCTTCTCCCCTTTAAACTCTACATCCCGTTTCTAAAATTATTATGCATTTCTTTATTAAATATTAACTAAGAAATATATATTTACAATACTTTTTTATACATACACAAATGCAAACTACAAAAAATTTAACAAAAATCCATAAATTTCCATACAATTTCGCCTTTTACAAATATTTATTACAATTGTCGAAATTTTAACAAATTATTTAATTTTAGAAATGTATTATTCTATAATTACACTATACTTTTTTAAAACACTACCCACCCTTATCCCCTATAAACTCTACATCCCGCTCCTAAAATTAAGATACATTTCTTTATTAAATATCTAAAAATAAATATATTTATAATACTTTTTACTACATACACAAAAGCACAAATTAAAAATTAAACAATATAACATAAATTTCTAGAAAATTTCGCCTTTAACAAATATTTATTACAATTTTCAAAATTTTGAAATTTTTTATAAAATTCGAAATTTATTATTCTATAATTACACTATAGTTTTTTAAAACACTACCCACCCTTATCCCCTATAAACTCTACATCCCGCTCCTAAAATTATTATACAATTATTTCTTAAATATTTAATAATAAATATATATTTACAATACTTTTTAGTACATACACAAAAGCAAACTACAAAAAATGTAACAATACTCCATACATTTCTATAAAATTTCGCCTTTTACAAATTTTTATTACAATTTTCGAAATTTTGAAATTTTAATTAAAATTTGAAATTTATTATTCTATAATTACACTATACTTTTTTAAAACACTACCCACCCTTATCCCCTATAAACTCTACATCCCGCTCCTAAAATTAAGATACATTTCTTTATTAAATATCTAAACATAAATATATTTATAATACTTTTTACTACATACACAAAAGCACAAATAAAAAATTAAACAATATAACATAATTTTCTATAAAATTTCGCCTTTTACAAATATTTATTACAATTTCCGAAATTTTGAAATTTTTTATAAAATTCGAACTTTATTATTCTATAATTACACTATACTTTTTTAAAACACTACCCACCCTTATCCCCTATAAACTCTACATCCCGCTCCTAAAATTATTATACAATTATTTCTTAAATATTTAATAATAAATATATATTTACAATACTTTTTACTACATACACAAAAGCAAACTACAAAAAATGTAACAATACTCCATAAATTTCTATAAAATGTCGCCTTTTACAAATATTTATTACAATTTTCGAAATTTTGACATTTTAATTAAAATTCGAAATATATTATTCTATAATTACACTATACTTTTTAAAAACACTACCCACCCTTATCCCTTATAAACTCTACATCCCGCTCCTACACTTATAACTAAAATTATTTAAATTATATTTATAAATTACCTTATATATAGACAACATTTTACTATATCATTACTTAACATACTTTAAAACATCACTTGTAAATATCGATATTTTTGCCTATCGATATTTTAAGCTTCGATATTACATATTTCGACATTAATGTCTTCGATATTATTAACACACACATAAATCGATATTTTCAACGACGATATTTTGGTTGTCGATATTTCTTACCATCGATTTTTAGGACTCGATAATATGGTACTTCGATATTATCAACTCGATATTTTGACTGTGTACCGCATGCAGTAGAAACACTGTTTTTTGTCCCTTTTCCTTTCATGTCTAAATTTGCAGAATTCTGCCATTAACAATAAAGCTAGTGTATTCCATTATCGTAAACTGGTTGGTAAATGTTTATTATTATAGTTCGAATTATAGGTCCAGTCTACAGGCAGCTCTTAACTGTCTGATATCGAAGGACCTATTATGGGCTCTACCAAGTGTACAGTGGCTTTGGGCCAGCTCAGTGCTTTCAATTGGTTTGCAGTCTTGTCACTCCCATTTACTTGCTTTTCATTCAATATCTCTCCTTTCTCTTCCTTGTGTTAGTCCCTCCTTTAGGGCTTACCTTCTTTATCCTCTATTTGATTGCATATTTTACAGTGCTTAATTTGAGCTGATAGTTTCCGGTACTCAGCACTGGCACTTAATTGTCAACACCAGCGCTTGTGACAGTCTCCCACAAGGTGGCAATGTCTGGCTAATTTAGAGGTCACCACAACAACAGTCAGTTATTGATTACATTTATATTAAAATTACTTTGGCCTGCCACCCAAGCAAATTATAGCTTAGGGGCCTGAAATAGTCTGACTTGTCACGCTTGTGGGTGTGTGATGGTTAGTTGTTGTGTTGGAGCTATCATTAGCAGCCTAGGAGGAGCAATGTGTGGTGCAATCTGCAGAGGCCTCCTGACAAGAGCCCTGGCATTTGTTGTCTTTTTACAAATTAATCACTGGTGATTTATACCCTTCCTCTGTTTCCATTCAGTGGAAGGATACATGATTTCTTGCTCTCTTTCATGTACTGCTTCCTTCTTGAAATAACCGCTCCCCACGCACTCCCTGGTGCTTCCTCCTCTGCCCCAGCTCGCCCATTGCTTCCCCATACCACCCTGGCTTTTCATTTTTGCTCTTTAAATTGTTGTTGGACCCGGCCCGTTGGGCAGGTTCACCCCTAGACTTTTTGCTTTTTCCTAGCCTGTTTATGGAACCTGGTGTTGGTGATTTTAGGCCTCTGCGCACTTTTTCACTGTGGTACAGTGTAAAGTGCTTGAGCTCTCTGTGAATGAGTGGTGAGTGACCTGCCCTCCCATAGGAATGAATGGGGAATATGTATGCCCATGGTAGTTCCTGATGTGTGGGGAGTGCAGGGGCGAGTTTGGTATGTATGAACTCGTGAGAATGAATGCTGCAAAATGATATATGCGGCATGACTGTGTCTAGTCTAGAAGTACTACTTTTGGAAGTTGGCATATTTGTGTAAGTTGGTGCTAGCGTGTGATTGGCTGGTGAGCCTGGCCCAGAGTGCCTTGGCCTGCTTGTGGATTGACTGTCTGGTCTGAGGATGACAGGGGCTGGAGAGCCCAGGAGGTTGTCTGAAGTCAGCCCATGGATGAAAGGCTGCATATGCTGCCAGGGAAGTGGGAGGAGATGGCACCTGATAGTGAAGGGCTGTGCCTGCCTAACTACAAAGCTGGCTCCACCTCCCGCTGGGCGACTGTCACCTCTGTCCCTGATACTGAAGGGACTTCCCTGTAACTAGTTCTGGCTGGTTCTCACACTGCCTGCTTCAAAGGACTTCAAAGGACTTCAAAGACTTTTCTGTGTATAAGAAGGGGCTGTGTCCCCTTCCAAAAGGTTCTTGTTTCTAACTTGAATCTGCCAGGGGCATGCTGCTGCTGGGGCTCAGGGGAATCCCTGGGCCCTGCCCAGCTCCTGGACATTTGATGGACTGCTGGGGGACTCTTCCTGGCTGTCCCCCTGCCTGGCTGCATCTTTGGGTACTTGGTTGCTGGACTTTCTGTGCCTTTGGTGCAGGGAGCGCTTCGTGGTGACCTCTGGACCTTTTGTGGGTCCCTAGCGCTGGAGAGCGCTTTTTGCGAGCATTTTACCACCACGCATTTTGCGTGGGGATTGGCAGGGGCCTACCCTGCAATTTTGCCCGCATTTTAATTATTATTTTGATCGCGAGTGCCCACCTCGCTCATGGCCGTAATTTTATTTCCCTCGAGGGAGCCCACTCCTCGGGAAACTCAGCCCCCACCTGTCTGTCTAGAGAGGGCCGCCGCGCTGCCCGCAGCGACCCGGAAGTGACTGGCCGGCCGGCCAATCCGAGCGCGGCCGGCCGGAAGTCCCACCCCCGCAGCCCGGGTGCCGAGGAATGGCGACCGCGAGCCGAGGGGAAGAGTGAAGATGGCAGCGGTGGCAGGGCTCCCATGTGAGGAGAGAGCCCTGCCGGCGCAGTGAACCGCAGTGAACCGCCGGGTCCCAGGAGGGGCCTGGGGGATGAGGAAGTGAGGCAGCGTCCCCGCGAGACACCTGCTGCCGCCACAGAAGAAGATGCCGCCCGGAGGAGCCCAGCCTGCAAAAAGCCGGTGAGTGCAGAGCGGCCCCAGTTGGTATCGGGCCACTCCTCCGGCAGGGGCATTGTGTCCATAGAGCCTACAGAGGCTCCAGCATCCGGGGGCAGTTTCCTGTGCACTGCTGAGCGGCCCCAGTTGGCAGAGGGCCGGTTCAGCAACTCTCTGGGGGCATTTTGAGAAGTTAGAGTCCCCCGTAGGGGACTCCACCGTGAGTGGGGCAGAAGAGAGGAGGGGCGCCGGGACACGTTGTCGGTGTCCGCCCCTCCAGAAGCGCGAGCTCGCGCTCCGTGTTCGTGGGAAGCCACGAGAGCTTCAAGGGCGGCCCCAGCTGGCAGTGGGTCGCCCCAACATGTGTGAGCCCAGAAAGGCTCAGAGTGGCCCTAAGTTGTTTCCGAGCCTGTTTGGCTCCAGAGAGGGCCACATTAGATAGAGGGGGCGTCGGGGCACATTGCCGGTGCCCGCCCCCTCCTGCCTCCGAGTGTGAGGGCTAGAGTCTGGTGAGGCTCATGGGGGCACCATTGTTTTTAGAGCCTGAGAGCTCCAACGTCTGGGGCATGTGTGATATGCCCAGAGCCTGTGTGGCTCCAGCAGTGGCGCAGTTGGCGCCTAAGGGCCAGTGAGGGCCCTGGCGCAGTTTTGTTGTTCCCCAGCTGCCCAGCACTTTGTGGGCAGCTGCCACGTTTAGGCTTTTGTACTTTTGGACTGGTGCTGCATGGCAGCGCGCCCTGACATTGGACACAGGGCATCCTTGCCCCAACAAGGCCAGTTGGCCTAGGGACTGCCACAGGCGGTGGCTTATGTAAGTTATGCGCAATGTGATTTCTATGGTTTTAATAGTAATTGCCTACTGTGTGTTTTGTTTGCGCTATTGACTTCTGTTCTGGCACCTCTGAATGTGTAGGTTTATGCATTATGTGTCTTTCTTTTCATGCGCTGCACCTCTGAATGCTTAGTCATCATGTGTCTTCTTGCGCTGCACCCCTGAATGTATTTTATTGCATAATGTGCTTTATTCTTAACGCCTCTGAATGCTTTAGGCATCATGTGTTCTCTTTATTACTCCTCTGAATGTACTACATGCATCATGGGTAATGTGTTCTGGTATACCCCTAAATGTGTTTATTCTTAGGTGGTTGTCCTTTTTAGTACAGGTGGTCCTAGTAAGGTCCTGGTTCCTGTTACCAGTGGATACTGGTTGTGATCTTTGTGATTTACCATTTTTATGTTTATTATTCCTTATTCTAAAAGTGCTATATCTGATTATGACAGTGGCCCATGTGGCCCTGTCTTGTGAATAATCCCTGTGAATATTGCCCGTGCCAGTTGGCACAATGTATATGTGTGTTTTTATCTGATATGTTTTTACAATACAAAAGTTATTTTTATAATAACCTTGTGTGGAGTTTCTTTTGTGGTGTGCATAGTATGTTGTTGCTGTTGTGCGCTGGCGCAAATGCTTTACACATTGCCTCCGAGTTTAGCCTTACTGCTTGTGCCAAGCTACCAAGGGGGTGAGCAGGGGTTATCTTGGCGTGTGACTTCCTTGCCCTGACTAGAATGGTGGTTTCTGCCTGGCTTTGGCGTCAGCCTTAGCCTACCAGAAATAGCCAGTTCTAACAATTGTGTTCACCCTTCCCCCTCTCCCCACAAGGGCCTCCGTTGCTCCTGTGCCCCACACACTCTTTAGTGCTCCCCCCACTCTGTATTGATTATCAATTTCTCCCCCAAATGATTATGTCTTGCTTCCCAGCCCCTCCAGTCAGGTCTTTTAAAAATAAATATTTTTTTTTAAAAAAAAGTATGAGGGCCCAGAAGCTGCTGTTTGCTCCTGGGATTTTTTTTCGTAATATGCTTTTGTGCAGTTTAAAATATATATTTAGTACTCCACTATTAGTGCCCACCATTTTGGAAGGACAAAAATATAAATCAAATGGCCACCTCATACATATTGCCTGTGCATCCCTGTGCACGTCACCTACATCATCACACTGGCCCACAGTAGCCTCGTGATGCATACGTGACTGCATCATGACACATGCACGTGACGTCATTATCCTTTGTTTAGGTTTCTGTTTATTTTTTTTGCTGATGCTGCAGCATTGGAAAAACAACTGTCAAATGAGGGTCTAGGGGACTAGATTTACCGACCTATCAAGCTCATACCCCTTATGAACTATGCTACAACAACAAAGAAGCTTGAAGGTCTGGAAAGTTGAGCAAAAGAAGTAGCCACAAAGAAGTGTCACACACCACAGTCACAACTAACGGTGAGAGACCATCAGATGTAAAGAAGTCCTATCAACCCACCCATGTGGCGGAACATCGTCATCTAGGACCTTATCAACAGGTTCTTGTGTGGCCAAGCCCAGGGATAGAGGCTTGGTACCAATAGTTCCTGATTCTGAAAAAAGATGTGTCCTCACCGAAAGTGGTGCTGATAGGGTGCAGTGCTCAAAAAGATACGTGATGGTGATTAAAATGACGGTCGAGGTAAAAAATATGTTTATTGGTATCTACCAAGACGTCAAATATAAAAACAGTGTGATGACAGTGTGAGAATATCACTGTACAGTAAGCTTGTGAAATTTAGGCCAACATGTTTCTGCCGTTATGGTATCAGTTTACCGGCATTCTTCAGGGACAGGCTGAATTTTTAGCTACTGCAATATCCACCATAGTTAGTGTGAAAAATAATAATTTAATCAAGAAAACATAATTATTACAGAGATGGAATGATGTGGAGAGGTTCCACTAATGACGCCGATCTATTCCACAACTGGCTCAACTCACAAAACCAATATCTAAATTTCACTATGGAATCCAGCAAAGAGAAACTTGAATTCCTAAATATCCTGATTTTTCCAGGAACAGGAGGTCTACAAAGCGAACTATACCGGAAACCGATGTCACGCAATTCCTTGTTGTCCTATCACAGTTTCCATTCCCAGGCACTTCGGGATAACTTACCGGTAGGACAGTTCCTAAGAGTCAGAAGAAATTGTTCTTCCAAGACCCTATTTCAACAACATGCAAAAGAATTATCAATGCAGCTAAGGGAACGACATTATCCGAGTCATTTGGTGAGACGTGCCTGTAAAAGAGCGTCCAATAACAACCGAGAAGCGCTCATTGAACACAAGAGCAGACAAATATCCACAGATCGTATGACCATGGTACACATTTTCAACACCCTCTCCAATGGGGTGAAGAAAATTGTCCTGAAACACTGGAAAATATTGAACACAGTGTCGGGAGATGTTCCACGTCCTTTGTTTGCCTTTAAAAGAGGCCCTAGTATCAGAGACAATCTTGCCCACACCAGACCCAGATACCATCGAAGAGAAATCACTAACACTCTTTGGAATACAGAACCGGTACGTGGTCATTATCAGTGTGGAGGATGCGCCGTCTGTCCACAGACATGCAAAACCCTGACAATAGATATAGGGACCAACAGACCATGGCGCTTGAATACCCACACAAATTGCAACTCAGAAAAACTGATCTACATGATCACATGCCCGTGCAAGCTTGTATATATCGGCCATACTACCAGGAAGATCAAGCTCCGTATAAGCGAGCATAAAAGCACCATTCGGTGCAACAAACAATCAACTCGCTTAACAAATCACTTTTTGGAACTTAGACATAAAGCAGACAAACTCAAGTGGGTAGTGCTGGAACAACCGTTCATTCCCCCGCACGTAACTGATGTGTCACGTTTTTTGTTCATCAGAGAACAACGTTGGATATTTAAACTCAGGACGGATGTTCGGGGGCTGAATGACAATATACCTTGGGTATCTATCTGAGAGCTTATACCCTACTCTCAGAATCAGATACAGCTCACCCACTAGTATTTTCCAGTTTATGACACGTGTTTGACCACACAGACACGTGTTTCACCATACTTTATCAAGTGGGCCGCTTTACACTAGGACTTTAATCACCTTCGAAACAGGGAGGTTCCTTGTCCCATGACCAGTATACACCACTAAGGGCCATTGCAATTGTGTTGACGTTCAACATATTATATGCGCCCCGAGTGTCTCCTTTTTTCATTACACAATAGCTTTACAAAATCTCCTAACTTCGGGTATGCGAAGAGGGGATGCCAATTGCAGCGTCTGTAGGTCTCTTACTTTATACAAAGATCCACTTTGTTATTCACAATACACCCAATGCGTGACAACACCTACGATATGATCACACCAATATACACGGAAGCAGCGTTCCATGTTAGTATTTTACTAGCTGTACATGCGCTAAGCACATGTACCTGAGCATTAAGCTAGATAGGTGTCACTTCCGCGATAGTCGTAACTACCCGATTGAGGTAGTATTCCATAAACGGCACCACATGAGTCGGCGCATGCGCGATGGAGTGACAGCCGCCTGTTGTAACACAGAGCGGGTAGACAGGTGCGCATGTTCAGATCTGAGCCGTTTTGTGCCGAGTTTGATTGGACGTCCCGTACGAGTTACGGGCGTCATCCACAAGTGCTCACAATCTGCTATTAACACTTCAATCAACGGGGGTATAAATACGCGTCTCCTTCCGCCCGTCGGCACCTCCCCTTCGGTTCAGGAACACTCCTGGAGGTACCGACGGACAGGTAAGGACGCTGGGAACCCGTTCGTGATCTTTAACCGCTAGCCGCCCTAGTCTTTCTTTGTAGCATTACTCATGTTATGCTCAACTATTTAAACTAGGCTACAGACATTTGCGGTTTTGGGACCTGATAACCAACTTTCGATAACAACACTGAAAATATAAGTGCTGATCTCGATACACAGACTCCCAAGTTTTCTTCAGAATTTATAATTTTTAATTCTTTAAACTAAGAATTATGATTTAACAATAAATTTTTAATGGGATGCAGCCCTCTCAGTGCAGCGCATCGTGGTTCTTGACCTCACGGGCTATCTTGAACAACCAAGTTCTTTTATGTAACATAATCTTAGAACATATTGAGATTGTGACAGTCATCATGTCCTGAAATTGTCCTTCTCCATATGTCCAATAAAGCGGGGCCTCAGTATCCGAGCCGTTGCCAGGTGAGGTGAGGCTTACTTCCCACACAAAGCTGGGTAAGTGTATGTGAGATTTATTTTCATATTGTACACAGATTAACTGTATGTGACTATTGATAATGCACAGGATATAATTTGGCCGTCATGAAACTGACTGGCCCACTGAGTGAATGAATATGCCATGATTTGAGTTCACATCACATTTATCAAAATCCACGTTATTTCATTGTTGACATAAATTTTTTCTGATGCCTACAGGAAAGGACTCCTCGTTACCCAGTTACTTACGAGGAAACGGTAGGGTGGTCTATTTGGCCACACCATTCCATCTCTGTAATAATTATGTTTTCTTGATTAAATTATTATTTTTCACACTAACTATGGTGGATGTTGCAGTAGCTAAAAATTCAGCCTGGCCCTGAAGAATGCCGGTAAACTGATACCATAACGGCAGAAACATGTTGGCCTAAATTTCACAAGCTTACTGTACAGTGATATTCTCACAGTGTCATCACACTGTTTTTATATTTGACGTCTTGGTAAATACCAATAAACATATTTTTTTACCTCGACCGTCATTTTAATAACCATCACGTATCTTTTTGAGCACTGCACCCTATCAGCACCACTTTCGGTGAGGACACATCTTTTTTCAGAATCAGGATCTATTGGTACCAAGCCACTATCCCTGGGCTTGGCCACACAAGAACCTGTTGATAAGGTCCTAGATGACGATGTTCCGCCACATGGGTGGGTTGATAGGACTTCTTTACATCTGATGGTCTCTCACCGTTAGTTGTGACTGTGGTGTGTGACACTTCTTTGTGGCTACTTCTTTTGCTCAACCTTTTAGACCTTCAAGCTTCTTTGTTGTTGATGCTGCAGCATTGGCGTAAAGCATTTCTTTATCCAGATGTTGAACTGCGTTTCCTGATGTCTCAGGAAAAAAACATTGTCAAAGCCAACAGGTGGAAAAGCCAAGACCATGAATTGGTCTTGCCAGTGCCTGTTAAGATTATGAGTTAAAGTGATTTAATTTTTGGCATTCTTCCTTCATCACATCCGACATATCTTATCATCTTCCAAGGTATATATTGTATTACCGCACACTGAGAGACATCGAGGGGCATATTACCAAGGGGGGGCGATAGGCAATTATCACCAGTTTAGCGGACGTTATCGGCAAATAAGTGGCGATAATACTATTGCCCTATTAGCAAGCTGTCGCTAACAGCAGTTAGCGACAGCTTTTAGGCGATAGCGAGCGGTTTGGGGCCCGCTTTGCATGTCAGCGATATTTATCGCTAATGACATGCAAAGTGGGCGAACCCAACCTGTTAGCGACTGAAAGCAGTCGCTAATGTCGCTATCGCCTATTAGCAAGGCAGGCGTAGCGATAACAATATTCCCGCTATCGCCAAAAAGTAACGCCTGCTCAGACCAGTTCTTAGCCATGTTATCCAATGGGAGGTGGATAATATGGCTAAGAGCATTTCGTCGCTAATGCGTGAATATGGCTGTATTCTCAGTGATATTCACGCATTTCGCCGCTATCGCTGGATATTTTAGCACAATGGAGAAAAACGTTGCTAATAGCATGTTTTCTCCGCTAACAAATCCAGCGATAGGCAGCGATAAAAAAATCGCGGCTAAGCATATTTAGCGATAAATATCGCTACTTGTTGGTAATATGCCCCCGAGTTCGGTAATAGTCAACCTTGTGATGTACAATGCTTAGCAAAACGGTCCTATCGAGATATATTGACATAAACAGGTTATTATTATCATAGTCCTTGGCCTCAGTCATTTCTGCATGTTTAAACACTCTCCCTTGGCGTGGCCTCTGTTTACCACTGAGTGGCGCTGCCGCCTCACTCTTGGCCAGTTGAACACTGCACGCCACTGTGACTCGCTGAGCTCTGCAAACACAGCATGAGAGTTCAGGAACTTGGGCGAAGCGTGTCCGGTGTCTGTCTGTCTGTCTGTCTGTCTGTACGGCTGTTATAGTTGTTTGTTATAGCGCGGCGTGAACCCACATGGGTTTCAGAGCGCTGCACGGCCACATCATTGCACAAAACAGAGAATGAAAGAACTGAAACTTGTGTTTCACGAAGCGACATTGCATTTAACAACCACTGAAGGCACAGGTGTCCGACTCCCTTCACAGAGTGTATTGTATTTAGGGCCGTGGAATTATGCGGCAGGGAGGGCCAAATATGCAGCAAGAAAAGGCAAATATATGGCATAACGCGGCACATTTTGTGATAGTATTACTACATTATTTTGTAATTTTTGTGCTGTTTTTGCGCTGTTTGAGTGTTGGTTGCTCCTCACTTGAACACCCCAATATAGCAATAAGCAACAGTAAGGTGGCCAGTCGAACTTTGAAGGACCTTCCACTGCGCAACAACACATGTGGCTGAATGTCTTAAGCACTTTTGAACCATTTGACCTTAAAACAAAACATTCTAGAGTTAAGATCTGCAGATTGATCAGCAGGTGATAGATTATGTGGCAGATGCGGCAACTCTATAATTATGCTAAAAATGCGCCAGATGCACAATCACATAATTCCAGTGGCCCTGGTTGTATTGTAGCATTTGAATAGCGCCTACTAACACTACGTAGGGTGCTGAAGCGCTTACCGCCTGGTATAGCTAGATCATTCCTGTTTGCAGCACTCATTCCTTTTGGTTGATTCTGGCAGCAGCCCATAAGCTTTATGTGAGGCCCGAAACAATTTTTTGTACGTCTTTGCCATCAATATGCGGTTGATACCCCGATCCATCAGAAAATTCATCGCCTAATGACAACTTTCTACTATCCAACACTGTACAGAACTCTAAAGTAGGCGGGTCAACTCCATTTAAAACTCAACCCAACAAAACAGAATTTCCACTAATTTCACCCAAAAAATTCAGTCTTCCAATTTAAGGATGATCGGACTCCTTTACTCAATTTTGGAAAAGGTGATGGACAGAGTTTCTGAATGATGCAGAATACACCTACCCAGTCAAGAGATCAGGGCTTGATCCATCACCGTTTTTTAGCTCACTGCACCATCCCAGCTCAGAACCTGGCTACATGCAAATTAGCCTGTTCCTGTCCCAGTGCATGATGGGAACAGGGCAGACCAAACTACCAAGCCAATTCTTCACCAGAAAGGAGACAAGCTACCGGGGACCGGTTTCTGGCATTTCAGCCGTCATTGGCCCGGCTTGCTTGAATCCTGATGGTGCAATGAGCTAGGGACTCACGTCTGTGTATACCCTCCCACACTTAGTGTGGATAAAATCAATTTTGGAAGGTGATGGACAGAGTTTCTGAATTATGCAGAATACTCCTACCCAGTCAAGAGATCAGGGCTTGATCCATCACCGTTTTTTAGCTCACTGCACCATCCCAGCTCAGAACCTGGCTACATGCAAATTAGTCTGTTCCTGTCCCAGTGCATGATGGGAAGAGGGCAGACCAAACTACCAAGCCAATTCTTCACCAGAAAGGAGACAAGCTACCGGGGACCGGTTTCTGGCATTTCAGCCGTCATCGGCCCGGCTTGCTTGAATCCTGATGGTGCAATGAGCTAATCCTGATGGTGCAATGAGCTAGGGACTCACGTCTGAGTATACCCTCCCACACTTAGTGTGGATAAAATTAATTTTGGAAAAGGTGATGGACAGAGTTTCTGAATGATGCAGAATACTCCTACCCAGTCAAGAGATCAGGGCTTGATCCATCACTGTTTTTTAGCTCACTGCACCATCCCAGCTCAGAACCTGGCTACATGCAAATTAGTCTGTTCCTGTCCCAGTGCATGATGGGAACAGGGCAGACCAAACTACCAAGCCAATTCTTCACCAGAAAGGAGACAAGCTACTGGGGACCGGTTTCTGGCATTTCAGCCGTCATCGGCCCGGCTTGCTTGAATCCTGATGGTGCAATGAGCTAGGGACTCACGTCTGAGTATACCCTCCCACACTTAGTGTGGATAAAATCAATTTTGGAAAAGGTGATGGACAGAGTTTCTGAATGATGCAGAATACTCCTACCCAGTCAAGAGTTCAGGGCTTGATCCATCACCGTTTTTTAGCTCACTGCACCATCCCAGCTCAGAACCTGGCTACATGTAAATTAGTCTATTCCTGTCCCAGTGCATGATGGGAACAGGGCAGACCAAACTACCAAGCCAATTCTTCACCAGAAAGGAGACAAGCTAACGGGGACCGGTTTCTGGCATTTCAGCCGTCATCAGCCCGGCTTGCTTGAATCCTGATGGTGCAATGAGCTAGGGACTCACGTCTGAGTATACCCTCCCACACTTAGTGTGGATAAAATCAATTTTGGAAAAGGTGATGGACAGAGTTTCTGAATGATGCAGAATACTCCTACCCAGTCAAGAGATCAGGGCTTGATCCATCACAGTTTTTTAGCTCACTGCACCATCCCAGCTCAGAACCTGGCTACATGCAAATTAGTCTGTTCCTGTCCCAGTGCATGATGGGAACAGGGCAGACCAAACTACCAAGCCAATTCTTCACCAGAAAGGAGACAAGCTACCGGGGACCGGTTTCTGGCATTTCAGCCGTCATCGGCCCGGCTTGCTTGAATCCTGATGGTGCAATGAGTTAGGGACTCACGTCTGAGTATACCCTCCCACATTTAGTGTGGATAAAATCAATTTTGGAAAAGGTGATGGACAGAGTTTCTGAATGATGCAGAATACTCCTACCCAGTCAAGAGATCAGGGCTTGATCCATCACCGTTTTTTAGCTCACTGCACCATCCCAGCTCAGAACCTGGCTACATGCAAATTAGTCTGTTCCTGTCCCAGTGCATGATGGGAACAGGGCAGACCAAACTACCAAGCCAATTCTTCACCAGAAAGGAGACAAGCTACCGGGGACCAGTTTCTGGCATTTCAGCCGTCATCGGCCCGGCTTGCTTGAATCCTGATGGTGCAATGAGCTAGGGACTCACGTCTGAGTATACCCTCCCACACTTAGTGTGGATAAAATCAATTTTGGAAAAGGTGATGGACAGAGTTTCTGAATGATGCAGAATACTCCTACCCAGTCAAGAGTTCAGGGCTTGATCCATCACCGTTTTTTAGCTCACTGCACCATCCCAGCTCAGAACCAGGCTACATGCAAATTAATCTGTTCCTGTCCCAGTGCATGATGGGAACAGGGCAGACAAAACTACCAAGCCAATTCTTCACCAGAAAGGAGACAAGCTACCGGGGACCGGTTTCTGGCATTTCAGCCGTCATCGGCCCGGCTTGCTTGAATCCTGATGGTGCAATGAGCTAGGGACTCACATCTGAGTATACCCTCCCACACTTAGTGTGGATAAAATCAATTTTGGAAGGTGATGGACAGAGTTTCTGAATTATGCAGAATACTCCTACCCAGTCAAGAGATCAGGGCTTGATCCATCACCGTTTTTTAGCTCACTGCACCATCCCAGCTCAGAACCTGGCTACATGCAAATTAGTCTGTTCCTGTCCCAGTGCATGATGGGAACAGGGAAGACCAAACTACCAAGCCAATTCTTCACCAGAAAGGAGATAAGCTACCGGGGACCGGTTTCTGGCATTTGAGCCGCCATCGGCCCGGCTTGCTTGAATCCTGATGGTGCAATGAGCTAGGGACTCACGTCTGAGTATACCCTCCCACATTTAGTGTGGATAAAATCAATTTTGGAAAAGGTGATGGACAGAGTTTCTGAATGATGCAGAATACTCCTACCCAGTCAAGAGATCAGGGCTTGATCCATCACCGTTTTTTAGCTCACTGCACCACCCCAGCTCAGAACCTGGCTACATGCAAATTAGTCTGTTCCTGTCCCAGTGCATGATGGGAACAGGGCAGACCAAACTACCAAGCCAATTCTTCACCAGAAAGGAGATAAGCTACCGGGGACTGGTTTCTGGCATTTCAGCCGTCATCGGCCCGGCTTGCTTGAATCCTGATGGTGCAATGAGCTAGGGACTCACGTCTGAGTATACCCTCCCACACTTAGTGTGGATAAAATCAATTTTGGAAAAGGTGATGGACAGAGTTTGTGAATGATGCAGAATACTCCTACCCAGTCAAGAGATCAGGGCTTGATCCATCACCGTTTTTTATCTCACTGCACCATCCCAGCTCAGAACCTGGCTACATGTAAATTAGTCTATTCCTGTCCCAGTGCATGATGGGAACAGGGCAGACCAAACTACCAAGCCAATTCTTCACCAGAAAGGAGACAAGCTAACGGGGACCGGTTTCTGGCATTTCAGCCGTCATCAGCCCGGCTTGCTTGAATCCTGATGGTGCAATGAGCTAGGGACTCACGTCTGAGTATACCCTCCCACACTTAGTGTGGATAAAATCAATTTTGGAAAAGGTGATGGACAGAGTTTCTGAATGATGCAGAATACTCCTACCCAGTCAAGAGATCAGGGCTTGATCCATCACCGTTTTTTAGCTCACTGCACCATCCCAGCTCAGAACCTGGCTACATGCAAATTGGTCTGTTCCTGTCCCAGTGCATGATGGGAACAGGGCAGACCAAACTACCAAGCCAATTCTTCACCAGAAAGGAGACAAGCTACCGGGGACCGGTTTCTGGCATTTCAGCAGTCATCGGCCCGGCTTGCTTGAATCCTGATGGTGCAATGAGCTAGGGACTCACGTCTGAGTATACCCTCCCACACTTAGTGTGGATAAAATCAATTTTGGAAAAGGTGATGGACAGAGTTTCTGAATGATGCAGAATACTCCTACCCAGTCAAGAGATCAGGGCTTGATCCATCACAGTTTTTTAGCTCACTGCACCATCCCAGCTCAGAACCTGGCTACATGCAAATTAGTCTGTTCCTGTCCCAGTGCATGATGGGAACAGGGCAGACCAAACTACCAAGCCAATTCTTCACCAGAAAGGAGACAAGCTACCGGGGACCGGTTTCTGGCATTTCAGCCGTCATCGGCCCGGCTTGCTTGAATCCTGATGGTGCAATGAGTTAGGGACTCACGTCTGAGTATACCCTCCCACATTTAGTGTGGATAAAATCAATTTTGGAAAAGGTGATGGACAGAGTTTCTGAATGATGCAGAATACTCCTACCCAGTCAAGAGATCAGGGCTTGATCCATCACCGTTTTTTAGCTCACTGCACCATCCCAGCTCAGAACCTGGCTACATGCAAATTAGTCTGTTCTTGTCCCAGTGCATGATGGGAACAGGGCAGACCAAACTACCAAGCCAATTCTTCACCAGAAAGGAGACAAGCTACCGGGGACCGGTTTCTGGCATTTCAGCCGTCATCGGCCCAGCTTGCTTGAATCCTGACGGTGCAATGAGCTAGGGACTCACGTCTGAGTATACCCTCCCACACTTAGTGTGGATAAAATCAATTTTGGAAAAGGTGATGGACAGAGTTTCTGAATGATGCAGAATACTCCTACCCAGTCAAGAGTTCAGGGCTTGATCCATCACCGTTTTTTAGCTCACTGCACCATCCCAGCTCAGAACCAGGCTACATGCAAATTAGTCTGTTCCTGTCCCAGTGCATGATGGGAACAGGGCAGACAAAACTAGCAAGCCAATTCTTCACCAGAAAGGAGACAAGCTACCGGGGACCGGTTTCTGGCATTTCAGCCGTCATCGGCCCGGCTTGCTTGAATCCTGATGGTGCAATGAGCTAGGGACTCACATCTGAGTATACCCTCCCACACTTAGTGTGGATAAAATCAATTTTGGAAAAGGTGATGGACAGAGTTTCTGAATGATGCAGAATACACCTACCCAGTCAAGAGATCAGGGCTTGATCCATCACCGTTTTTTAGCTCACTGCACCATCCCAGCTCAGAACCTGGCTACATGCAAATTAGTCTGTTCCTGTCCCAGTGCATGAGGGGAACAGGGCAGACCAAACTACCAAGCCAATTCTTCACCAGAAAGGAGACAAGCTACCGGGGACCGGTTTCTGGCATTTCAGCCGTCATCGGCCGGGCTTGCTTGAATCCTGATGTTGCAATGAGCTAGGGACTCACGTCTGAGTATACCCTCCCACACTTAGTGTGGATAAAATCAATTTTGGAAAAGGTGATGGACAGAGTTTCTGAATGATACAGAATACTCCTACCCAGTCAAGAGATCAGGGCTTGATCCATCACCGTTTTTTAGCTCACTGCACCATCCCAGCTCAGAACCTGGCTACATGCAAATTAGTCTGTTCCTGTCCCAGTGCATGATGGGAACAGGGCAGACCAAACTACCAAGCCAATTCTTCACCAGAATGGAGACAAGCTACCGGGGACCGGTTTCGGGCATTTCAGCCGTCATCGGCCCGGCTTGCTTGAATCCTGATGGTGCAATGAGCTAGGGACTCACATCTGAGTATACCCTCCCACACTTAGTGTGGATAAAATCAATTTTGGAAAAGGTGATGGACAGAGTTTCTGAATGATGCAGAATACTCCTACCCAGTCAAGAGATCAGGGCTTGATCCATCACCATTTTTTAGCTCACTGCACCATCCCAGCTCAGAACCTGGCTACATGCAAATTAGTCTGTTCCTGTCCCAGTGCATGATGGGAACAGGGCAGACCAAACTACCAAGCCAATATTTCACCAGAAAGGAGACAAGCTACCGGGGACCGGTTTCTGGCATTTCAGCCGTCATCGGCCCGGCTTGCTTGAATCCTGATGGTGCAATAAGCTTGGGACTCACGTCTGAGTATACCCTCCCACACTTAGTGTGGATAAAATCAATTTTGGAAAAGGTGATGGACAGAGTTTCTGAATGATGCAGAATACTCCTACCCAGTCAAGAGATCAGGGCTTGATCCATCACCGTTTTTTAGCTCACTGCACCATCCGAGCTCAGAACCTGGCTACATGCAAATTAGTCTGTTCCTGTCCCAGTGCATGATGGGAACAGGGCAGACCAAACTACCAAGCCAATTCTTCACCAGT
Source organism: Lissotriton vulgaris (assembly GCF_964263255.1). Lineage (NCBI taxonomy): Eukaryota > Metazoa > Chordata > Amphibia > Caudata > Salamandridae > Lissotriton > Lissotriton vulgaris. The sequence continues at coordinate 122,682 of NW_028246896.1, read as the reverse complement.
AAGGAGACAAGCTACCGGGGACCGGTTTCTGGCATTTCAGCCATCATCGGCCCGGCTTGCTTGAATCCTGATGGTGCAATGAGCTAGGGACTCACGTCTGAGTATACCCTCCCACACTTAGTGTGGATAAAATCAATTTTGGAAAAGGTGATGGACAGAGTTTCTGAATGATGCAGAATACTCCTACCCAGTCAAGAGATCAGGGCTTGATCCATCACCGTTTTTTAGCTCACTGCACCATCCCAGCTCAGAACCTGGCTACATGCAAATTAGTCTGTTCCTGTCCAGATTCAAGCAAGCCGGGCCGACGACGGCTGAAATGCCAGAAACCGGTCCCTGGTAGCTTGTCTCCTTCCCAGTATAAGATTTGGCTTGGTAGTTTGGTTTGCCCTGTTCCCATCATGCACTAGGACAGGAACAGACTAATTTGCATATAGCCAGGTTCTGAAGCTGGGATGGTGCAGTGAGCTAAAACACGGTGATGGATCAAGCCCTGATCTCTTGACTGGGTAGGAGTATTCTGCATCATTCAGAAACTCTGTCCATCACCTTTTCCAAAACGGACTCCTTTACTCTCCTGGACTACAAACCGCCCATTGTGGCAAATGGCAAACATCTGGTATAAGTGCCTCAAGCTTCAGAGGCAAACCTTGGCTATGGCACCTGTGTAAGAAAGTGGCTCTGTATTTACTGCACCAAAGTGATGTTCAGTGTGCACAGAGTCCACAGTCCCCAGAGGTTTGGCAGAGGTTAAAGTTAGATAGAACCTCACTCTCTATTTGTGGTAGAGTGGTCGAGCAGTAAGGCAGTATCAGAGGACAGTGTGAAGCATTTGTTGTACACACTCAGTCAGCAAATGGTCTCCCACTCAAGAACTGAACTCTAGGCCAATTGTTTTGTATAAAATATATTGTTGTTTTATTTTAGAACCACAAGAAGGTATAAACATACTTTCTCAGAATGAGAAGTTGCAATTAAATACTTTCAAAGAGCAGTAGACTTTTAAATGCAATAGATACAGTTGTTGCAATATGCAGCACAAGTTAAACACAATTATAACATTAACCCTTTCGATGCTGATGACGAGCTCAGCTCGTCATCACCCACGGGTGTCGTGTGCTGATGACGAGCTGAGCTCGTCATGGTGCCACTAAAATGGCATTTTCCAGCACAGGGGGGGGAACGCCCAGCAGCCATGTGGTTAAGCTCAAGGGGAGTTTTAAGTAAAATGCAAAATCAATCACTTTACGAATGTTTTTTCTTACTCGGGCTGGATCCTGGATTCAGCCCTGGTGCATCTCCAGTAAACAGTTGAAAGAAATCATTTTTGTTACACAGACGGTTTTTAAGGAATATTTCTATGTTTCAAAAATCGACAGAACAATTTCTGGCAAAAAAATGCAATGTTATCCTATGGAAGGAAATCAGGTTATCGGAAAATCACAGTTGTAATTACTTTTTAAGGTCAGTGCTGGGCACAAAGATCCAGCACTGGGATCTCTCCTGGTAACAGGTGTGTCATTTTGTTTTCATTGATCGGGTGATTTTTAAGGAATATTTCAAAGTTGCAAAACTTGACACTTAGAAGAATTTCCGAGTGAAATCCAGCCAATGTTACCTATGGAGAAAATCAAGCTATTGGTCTTTAGGTGAGTACTCGACTGGCAGAGTTAAGTTTCTGGAGTAAGACTCAGGGGTCTCCTAGGGTCAGGCAGGTACAGTTGTTACACCCTCAGCGGCACAGGGACAGCCGGTGCAGAGTGAGTGGCCCAATGTTATCCTATGGAGGATAGGGGGCCTTTGGTTGGTGGCTGCTAGCAGGCAGGCCACGCGGCTGTGGGAGCTGAGCTCCGGGTCACTTACACAGGGCAAGTGGGGAAGTAGGATAGGTCAGTTGCTGCAATTCTAGCAGCACTCGGGCGGCTAGGTGCAGGGTGTTTTTGGGCAGTCAGGCACCCAATAGATTCCAATGGGAAAGCTGCAAGATGAACAAAGGCTGCAGACTCTGGGACGGAGATTCTTCAGGTGCGACCACCACTTTGAGATGTAAGTTGGGAATCTGTAGGTTAGGTAGGCACCCCAGAGGTGGGCACATGGGGCGCTGGGTGCAGGGGTGTCTTTTGGTGTCGGGAAATCTTACCCTCAGCTGGTCGCGGTTGGAGCGGTCCCTGGTTGTGAGGCTGCAGGCGTCATCAGGAGCGTCGAGGAGAGTCCTTGGGTGCTGGATTCGTGGGCACAGTCGCTAGGGGCGGGAGGGGGGGCATCCTCTTGGCCTTTGTCCACTCAGGCACAGGCCAGGCTCAGCGGGAGCAGAGTGTGCTGGATTTGCGGTTCCTGGCTGGCACCAGGGGTTGTTGATGTTTGAGCAGAACCACTGCTCGTGGGAGTCCCAGTCTTGGTAGAGTCACAAGGCAGTCAGGTGCTCCAGGGTTTTCGAGGATGGTGACCACTGAAGGTGCCGGAGTTTAGCAGGAGCAGGTTTGAGGGTCGACAGGCCGGTAGGGCTGGGGCCAAGTCCGTTGGTGTCATCCTCTTGTTAGCAGCTGCACTGTAGGTCTTCTTCTTAATCTTCTTTGTAGTGTTGGAATCGGGATCTGAGGAAGGAAGGTTCAGAGTGCCCCTAAATACTACATTTAGTGGTGTGCAGGTAGAGCTAGGACAGGGACCAATGGGTGCCTTTCCTGGGGTGAGTACACCCCCTATCCTGACACTCTCCAGTGAGAGGGAGGCAGTAGCCTAGCTCTGATTGGGTAAGGCTCCCCATTCTCAAAATGGTGAGATCCCAGAGTTGTGCTTTACCTCACCTCTCCCACCGGAGGGGTGGGTTTGGCAGAGGCTGGCACACCCCCTTTCCGCACTTTGTTTTTCTCGCCTGTCTTCCCGCCAGAGTGGGGGTCAGACCCGGTGGGGGCCAGTTGCTAGGTACAGCAAGTGGTCTGGAGAAGCTCTCAAAGGAGGCATGCCTTTGAAGCTCCCCCTGCCCCTCCTGTGGGCAGAGGCCTAGCACCTCACCCCAGGATGTGCATCGTTGCAGGCCCACGATAGCGGATGGGTCCCTACCCAGCGGTCCAGCAACATGTCTGCTGGGTGGCAGCCTAGGCAGCCTCTCAGTCAAGAAACAGGTTGTTATTTAGTTTAAGGGGGCAACTCTAAGTTGCCCTCTGTCATGCATTGTACATTAAATCCCACACTGGCATCAGTGTGGATTTAATATGCTTAGACGTTTGATACCAAACTTCCCAGTCTTCAGTGTAGCCATTATGGTGCTGTGGAGTTCGTGATGACGACCTCCCAGCACCATATACTCTTAATGGCATCAATGCACTTACAGTGCCCAGGAATGGACCTGGGTACTGTAGCGGTACAGGGCTCATGCCCTTGTATCCACACCACTGGCAGAGGGCACCCAGCTAGAGGGGTGACTGAGGTATGCCAGGGCAGTGTGTTGTGGACATGGCACACAGAAATGTAAGCCATGTCGACTCTGTGGTTTGTTCTGCACCAAGACACGCAGCCTGCAAAGGCAGTGTGTGTGTGTCAGGGTACAGGGCCCCTAAGGGTGGCACAATTAGTGCTGCAGCCCTTAGGGGCCTTCTCTGGTCACAGTGTCCTGGGTACCTAGGGTACCATTTACCAGGGGCTGGCATGTGGCCAGGGATGCCAATTGGGTTTATGTTTCAATACAGTCTTTGGGAAGGAACGCAGGCCCTGGGTACCTGATTGGCAGGAGCCCAGGGCACACTCAGTCAAAGCACATCAGCAATTCAGCAATAAGTGGGGGCATACCATGCAAGAAAGATGGCACTTTCTCACAACCTGCCATCAGCTTAGGCTGTTTGGGGCTTCAGGTTGGTCAATCCGGATTGAGTCCTAAAGTTCATAGACCCGTCGCTGATCCTTTCGACCTGGACTCTGGAAACTCACTCCTCTCCGGTCTCAGTTGGCACCCCAGAGAGCAAAGCTTCAAATAGCTACCTACATTGTCAATGGTCCCCAGCAATTCACCCACATCACCACCATCCTTCGCACATACAATGTCTCCAATCGAAACAAGAGCTCAGTGTAAAACTAAATCCGTCAGCCACAAAGCGTTGCATAACCGTGCACTCGCTCATATGTTTGAACAAGTGGGAACGGAGCTCAAGGAATGCTGAACCCCAGCATCTGGAGCTTCTGACATTCAAGCCAGAACACTGCATGAAACAGGCCTTCCCTGGCAGTGCCACAAAGATGCCCAACTTCCTCCCATTAGCTTTAGGCCCAGCAACCAATCATGTCACCTTCAAAAAGGTTCACAAAAAATGCTTTTTTCAGACACTTTGGATAAAGAGATGTAACCTCTTCACGTCCCCTTCGTCGTTTTAACCAGGGGTGGGCAGAAGGCTTTGCTCCACTGGCAGAGCGGCAGAGTTTTGCCACTCCGAGCTTCATTTAGAGCGCAGAGTGTGGCATAAACTCAGCCGACCCCCGGCGGTGCAGAGTTCACTGACACGCTCAGTTTCACAGCCCTACGATCCTAAGATCTAGGGTGCAAATCTATTTATTCATGTTTTATTTATTTATTTACTTGAGTTTTATTATAGTGCTGGCTAGACCCGGAGGTATCAGAGCGCTTTACATGAGGCGAGTTACATAGGTTACAAATTACACATTGTTACAGAAGGTAAATACGTTACAGGTGACATCCGTGGGTTCAAGGTGTGTAGGAGGGTAGGGGGGTAATGTAAAAGGGTAATGGGGAGGGAGATTGAGCAGAGCAAGGCATAAGGATAAACAAAGCAGTGATAGGGAGAGACATTCAGGGGAGAGAGTAAATGAATAGGGAAGGTAGGCAAAGAGTGAAGGAGGGAAGAGGTGGGGGAGGGGGTAAAAGGCACAGCATGGAGACTTGGAAGTAACTGTGTCTGACATCCGGATGGGTGGGAAATGGTTCCCTGCGGTAAAGGGGTCATTCCCAGTCCTCCGCTATGTGTGACACCCTTGTCACTGTGGACTCTCTCAGAGGGGTCTCTGAGACTCCAGGACAAACATGCTGGATCCATCCCCAACAAGGGGAGTAGGAGTGCCTTGGACAAGGGCATACTTATGGGGGCCATTTTAGGGAGTTGCATTGGAAGAGAGAGGCACTCATTGTAGCAGGGTCTCCCCGACTGGGGGTTCTTCCGTGCCAGTCCCTGTAGCGCATTCGTCCGCGAGCTGCATGCCCTTTGGACTCTCTCGGCTTTGTTATTCATATAGCAGCCGTCGGGTGGACGGGAAGTTCACAGGACACGCGCCCCACTCGGGGGGCTCCCGAGTATCCCACAGATGTCCGAGTCCCTCAGGTAACCTCAGCAACGATCCCAGGGCCCTCCCCTCCAGCCGCTCCGTACCATTGCCGCGGGAAGCAGTTCTTCCGCGAAAGCAGTTTTTCCTATTCGCAGAGGGCTGAGCTGCAGGGCTATGTGGCGGGACAGAGCGGGAGCACTGTGGATGTCCAGTGCAGGTTCCAACGGTTGTATAGTTACAACTGGCGATATCTTAAGGTCAGAACACAGGCAATATGAGTCATGGCAAAATCAGTATCTCTGTGCAAAATAACAATCTTGATAATCATCGGTATTTCAACAAAACCAATACTTGTCTAAAATTAGACGTTCATTGCCGCATCAGCAAGGGATCACTCCAAGTGAAAGAAAGCAATAGTATGGAATTGTAGCAGTAAAAGAGCCTCAGCGCAGATCGAGACCAGAGAGAACATCCAGAAACCAATCTACAACGGATCAATAGTAAAGAGGTAAGTAGCTACCAAACTAGGAAAGCTGTTAAAGACATTGCAAGTGAAAGCAAACATTAACAATGGCCTAATACCTATAACCTTACAACATAGGTAAGTATAATTTTCCATTCATAGCAAATGTTGATGTGGCTACTTATGCTCTGCATAGAATGTAAAGCAAGCCCCACCCTGTTCAAGCGGTGGTTAATTTCTCTGCCACTGACTGTGGTTTCCCAAAGAAGACCAGGAGTTCTATGGTCTGGTTTAGATGAAAGGGAGAGATAATCTTGGGAAGAAACTGTGGGTTGGTCCGTAATACTACTCTATCGTTACGGACCTGAATGCAGGGTTCCTGCAATGTGAGTGCTTGCAGCTCAGAATTAAAAAGCAACTGAGAGTGCAACCTTCCATGAGAGGAACTGCAGGTGGGCAGGGATACATTGGCTCAAAAGGGGAACCCATGAATCTGTTCAGGACTATGTTCAAGTTTCATTGAGGGGGCTGATGGCACCCTTGGAAGAATGACTCTTTTGAGGCCCTCCATGAAAGCTCTGCTGACCGGTATACGGAACAAGGAAGAAGCGGCTATGGCAGATACATGAAGTCTAATAGAAGTGGATGGTAGAATATGATGTCCCGGACAGCAGGACTCAATGGATCTGTATGGTTTGGATTACAGTGGCATACAAAATCTTTCATTTTGCTGCATAGCTGCTCCAGTAGTTGCCATCCACGCTGATGGGGACCTTCTCATGGGGTTGATGGACATTGCAAGTCAAGTTTATCATTAGGATTGTCTGGCCCAGGTGGGAGCTACAAGGATGAGTGTCTGGGACGTTTGATTGTTTCTGGTCAAGGGAGGTCCTGGCCTAGCAGTTCAGGCTGGATTGCTTCCATGGGAAATGGCGTGGCGTGAAAAAAAGATGTACTTAACACAGATATGTGACTGGGGTGAATGTTTGATTAGTTCAGCATTCCATCCATCCTCTTTTTTGCATTTGTCGCACTAAGTGGGAAGGGTATGCCCAGACGTGGGTTCAGTGCTCGCTACGCCACCAGATTCAAGCTATTCTGGCTGATGAGGGGGTGACTCCCAAAACTAGTCCCAGAATTCTTGTTTATGGTCCAGGTAGGACCTTACCTGGCAGTTAGTCCTGGACTGTTCCCATGGGGTACAGGGCCAAGACTGATTTACATATGACTGGGTCTAAATTGGAATGGCGTGGTATGTTCTTTTTGCAGTTCATCCATAGTGCATTGCATGTGGACTGTGGGTGAGGGAACATGGAGGTGAAGTTTGGACAGTTAGCCTTCTCAGAGGGGATACCTAGTTCATCTGTGGAGTTCCTCAGCATTGCAAGTAGCTGTTTAGTACTCAGAAATCGATTTCCCATTCATGGACTTCGTGGTGTAACCTGCTGAGTAGGTTTGCTAGGTTATGGTCCACCCAAGAAAGTTCTCCACTATCAAATGGATGCAGTGAGAAAGGGCCCACATCCATACTGTTTGAGCTAGAAGTGAAAGGCAGAGAGGGTGGGTGCCACCTTGCTTCTGTAAGTAGTACATCACTGTCATGTTGTCTGTTCCAACTAATACTAACTTGCCTTGTACCCGAGGGAGAAAGGCTCTAAGGGCTAATGGCATTGCTAGGAGTTTAAAGTAGCTGATGTGGTAGCCCTGCTGTTGCAGGGTCCGCAACACTTGTATTGCTGTGAGATAGAGATGTGGCCCTCATCCTGCTAGCATGCTTCCACGGTAATGGTGACCTGGAATAACTAGTCTTTGAAAGACTGTCCCTGCAACAGATTGTTGCTGTTCCACCACTGCAGACAGTGTGAACATTGGCTTATAAGGTCATTAGACCCTCCACCTGACTCTCTGCTTGTGACCACTGTGCTGCAAGGCACTACTGAAGCATATGTATGTGTAGCCTGGCATGTGGCACTATAGTGAGACAGGAGGCTATCATTTCAAGAAGTCGCATAACTGTTCTGACTGGTAGATAAGGATTTGGTTGAAAAACAGAAACAAGCAGTTCGAAAGTTGTGATTTTTAGGCCTCGCCTACGCAGCGCGCATGTGCTGCATAGGAGGGCCTTTAGTCGTTGCTCTTCTCATTTACATATCTCGGCGTGCCAGCACTATTACATACACATAGGCAGTAAGATCAAAGGGCCTCCGCACATGTGGAGGAGGCCCTGCAATTGTAGGGAAGTCTCTGCCCTGGGGTCGGATTATCCTCATTGAGATTTATTATCGCTGAGATTCCGCCTGAGTGCGGAGACTCCCCCACAACTGCATGGACTCCGCCACAAGCGCAGAGACTCCCCCACAACTGCAGGGTCTCCGCCACGAGCACAGAGACTCCCCAACAACTGCATGGCCTCCGCCACAACCGCGGAGACTGCCCCACAACTGGAGGGCCTCCACTCTGAGTGCAAAGACTCCCCCACAACTGCAGGGCCTCCGCCACGAGCGCAGAGATTCCCCACAACTGCGGGGCCTGCGCCACGAGTGTGGACACTCCCCCACGACTGTGGGGCCTCTGCCACGCGGGTGGAGGCCCTTTATGAATCAGACCCTAAATTCTGAGCATGGCCACTATAGAGATACTGCTTTCAAACACATGCATAGAGAAATATCTGATCACTGAGTAGGCTGTTGCAGAAATGGTACAAAGTGAGTGTGTTCTGCTCTATTTTTCTTTTAACACAACTGTTGTTTTGTGAGGGCTGTTCTTCATGATTGATTTCTTGCTCTCTTGTGAATCTATCTAATATGATTTGGCCACGTTTATAGTTTATAAAACAACAAATAAGATAAAGACCCCCATTTTGAGTTGTGAAAAATTCAGAGGGAATTTACTGTAGTCAGTGCATACCATTACTACTTGATGGGGTATTTAACTGCTGCGGTAAATGCCAACTATGTTGCATTATCACCACAAAATCTGCATACTTTGCTTTTCTGGATATTTTCTCCTAATATATGTCACCAGGTGGCATATTATCAACGGCAAGCGATAATTGTCGCTGGCCGTGCTTAGTTATAATTTTGTTATCGCAGGCTATCTCTGGAATGTCTTGCCCTGGTAGTGCACTATTAACAACGCGTTTCTCCAGGGCGATGAAAATTCCAGAGATAGCGAGGTTATCGCCATTTTGCAGGGAACATCGCTGGCTTTCCAGCGATGTTCCTTGCAAAACGGCGATAATCTTGCTGATACGACCCACAGGGTCGTATCAGCATAATCCACCCCCTATGTTAGGGATAGGTAAGTCTGCATTTTAGCAGACGTTAGTTTATGGAGAAAACATCGGTTTTCTCCAAAAACGAACGTGTGCTAAAATGCTGGGGCAGCCTTGTAAATATCGCGATGTGAACATCAGCGATATTTGCAAGGTTGTCAATCCGGGTTACGCCCAGTGACGCCCACTTTGCATCTCATTAAAGATGCAAAGGGAGGCGTCGGGAAAAAGGGTGCTAACATGCATAATCACATGTTAGCACCCTTTTGTAAATAGGGCAATAGTTTTTCTCCGCTTTTTAAGCCAAAAAAGTGGAGATAGAGCCCTTGTAAATATGCCCCCAGGTTTTTCTGGCAAAACCATTTTGGAGAAACTGCTGAGGTGCAGTAACTTTCCCACCACTCCTAATTCAGATCCTTACACACCGGAGCAGCGTGGAGCCTCGATCTGGAGAACTTCTACTGAAGTCTCCACTATGCTGACACCTTCCTGCTTTCACTGATTTAACTAGGTTTCCCACCTTTAGATTAGAACTAGTTAAGGCAAATTTAGGTGCATTCATGCGCAGACAGGAGGATAAAAACTTGTACACGGATCATCAAATCCTAATTCTTATTCTTTGTATTGCTGCAACAGAATTTCTTGGGTGCTTTATGCTACTGAGACCTAATTTAATTTGACGTTTTGATTGACAGGTGGTTATTCTGTATCTTTACAACATGTTCTTATGATTCAAAGGCATCTGTTTGGCCCTTAATTTGTAATAACATTCAATTAACTTTCCTTATTGATTCCTGGTCCTGAATGTGAGGCCCAAAGGCTGCACTATAGATTTAGTTTGATTGACATTAACTCCCTTTACCTCTGAAGCAACTAAGAAAGGTCCATGGCAGGATAGATGGGAATATATACCCAGTGCTCCTGCACACACTCCAAGCAGTGCAGGGATCGCAGTTCACCCTCTAACTCTACCGAGTGGCTCTGCAGAGCGGCCGGGAGTCGCAATTTTCCTCTCTCTTAACTAAAATTGATCTTGGCTCCTAGTTCCTCCAGTGTTGATGTTTCATAAAATCTCTCCTCCCTCAGCTCTCAGCATGTTTGATATTATCCACAACTCTTTTGCTCAAGGCTTGGTTCTGGCAGGCATCCCTGATAACAAGACACCTTCCTTGCTGACTATTAAAGGTTTCCTCTCATTTAAGAGCCCTTTTTCCATTCAATAAGTGATCGTACCGGGCACCTGGAGTGGGAAGAAAAACACTCCATCTAAGAATAGATTTATGCTGAAAGTTAGACATTGTGAAACACAAATTCCAAAGTACTTAGGTCAAGTTAACAAATGTAAGACTTCAATACACCTTATAACTAGATAAATGCTAAAACATGAACAGTCATGTTATAAAAGTAAATGCACTTCTCATAAATACATATTTTATTATATAATGGAAGCAAAACATCTTCTTATAAATGCATAAAACTGTAACTAGCTATGAGTGGAAACAAAGCATTAGTGAACCCACACATTTTTAAAAATCGTGATTACGTAGCAAATGCACTCAGTGTGTGGCTTTAAGCGCACTTTTCTCTTGAGGTTACATTATATCTCACAAATACTTGAGGGCCTCAATAAACAGATATGGCCTAATCAATAATAATTAGGGAAGGCCAATGTATACTGCCCCAGTCCCAGTCTGATGGCGTATCGAGCCATACCAGATAACAATCTAATCTTATCAGATGATCCATTTAAAACCAGGGGGTCTTAATCACTTTTTGTCCTGAGTCCTTCAGACGTTTCATATCATTATATTATCTACTCCGACTCTCCTCTAGCTCTACATCTGCTTATTTTTATCTTCACTCCTCATCGAACTTGAGCATTTTTATATCCCTTGAAGATCAAGAACAGGAATATCACACAAAGAGCAATTATCGAAATGGGCTTCAAAATAGCACCCAGTATCCCCCTTCCTAAATTCCCAAACCATTTTCCCACAGCTGACAATCCATTTCCAATAGCTTCCCAAGCTCCTGGCGCTTTCGAGGCATGTACAGCATTAAAGGATGACCCTTGACGATGCCTTCACATCTCTCTGGGCTGACACCCACGGCCGCCACAGATTTACCATATCCAGGCAAAGCAGGTGTTACTGGATCTAAGGTAGCTAAAAAAAATAGGCCACAGGCCTACAGGAATTCCCATGTGTTTGTGTTAGTACTGAGAGAGCAAAGTCCTCCATCTTACTGCAAAAACGCTCTGTTGTAATCAGGTATTCCTAACGCTGGGGCGTAACAAAGACTTACTGGATAACAATCAAACAGTCAATGTCCCAAGGTACTGGATCCAACACATCCTTGTGTGTTAGCCTCTGTAAAGACTTGACTTGTGCACTAGGGAAAAGTTGGATATCCACTGGTGACATTAGCCCACCATTTCCAAAAACATTCTGACCTCTTTCTGAGTTGTTGTTGGCTTTATTTGCAGAATCGCCAAAATATTCTCTTGCGACAATGACCAAGATACTGAACCTCCTTCAGACAGTACTGCAACTTTACAAAGGACCCTTTATGTCCATTCTCAGACAAGTGGTTCAGCAGTGCGATGGTATTAACCTTGCATGATTCGTGAGTTTTTGACGCAACCAACAAATCTTCAATGTACTGGACCTGAACAGCATTTCAAGGCATGGCCAGAGACTCCAGATTCTTCTTAAGGATCTGGTTGAAGATAGACGAACTCTCCATATACACTTGTGTGAGTCGGCACCATGTCAAAACACGATTACCCACAATTATGAAACAAACAAAAAAACATAAAAAACACGATTACCCAGCCAGACCGCATAGAGGAACTAGCTATCCTCCTGCAAAGGTATGGAGAAAATGCCTGACACAAATCGATAACAGAAAACCACGCAGCCTCCCTATGGAATCTGGAACAATCTTACAGCAGAATTCCCCGGCACCATGAGACAACAAGGGACCACAATAATATATATTTTACAAAAGTCCTGCACTGTTTGGTATTTACTGCTAGGCTTCTGCAGGCCCACACTGGATGAGTTACACAGACTCCTCAATATTTCTTTCAATATTCCTTTCTGAATTATGGACTCAGTCATTTAAGTTATTCCTGCAATTTTTGTCAGGAGTCAAACTATACTGTGGAGTTTTAAGAAATTCCGCATTTGACTTTATCTGTATGCGGACAGGCTCAACTCCTTCAATGAGTCTAATATCTGTTCCCGAGAAATCCCACACTTCAGCTTTCACTGAGCCTCTAAGGTTTAAAGGTAAACCATCACGTCGTCATGGGATACATGGCAACATCTGGAGAGTGAGTGACCACTTTAAAAACCACATCCTCATTGTGTGTCTGAAGCTCCACACCTCTCGGGGTACAGTAAATAGTGCAATTCAGCTTGCACAGCAAATCACGTCCTGACAGGTTTACTGGACTTGAATCACAAACCACGAACTGGTGACTGTCTTCAGAATTACCTATTCTAACAGTCGCTGAAAAAACAGTCACTGGTGGAGGATAAAGCAGCTTTTTCAGCTAGAGCACATGCCTGGATAACTCTGAATTCTTATAGAACCTTATCCCACAGCAATCCTTCAGCCTGGGCTACCCAAAAGCACAGAAACAAAAATTCTTAAAGCTAAGTCTGGGAGTGTTACCATGCACGCAGCATCTGCCACCATGGAAAAGGGTGCAGACTTTTACAGCATGCACTTTGTGCAAAAATGGCCGGGCAGCATAATCCATACCGTATGTTTTTGCACGGAAATGCTTCAGGAAAGGAGGCAACTGCTGAAAAACCCCTTTAACCAAAGGGGAATTCGGACAAGGAGGCAAGCAGTTCTGGCTCGCTTCGATGCAGCACTACCACAATTGAACTCCAGATTAGACCGATTTCTTGAAGCGGCCAGGGCAAAAATGCCAAAAAGTCACTAATGACTTTTTTTCTGGGGCAAAGCGGCCATTGGAAAATCTATTTTAATTTCTTAGTGGGAGTAACAATCGCTCCATTGACTGGGTCACTTACAATGGATGCTCTTGGTAGGTTCATTGGTATTTTTTAACCTGTTAGCAACTGAAGAGTTTTTATAGTTTAATTATGATGAAATGTTATCATTGCAAATTAACCTTTCATACATGCTTTTATTCTTTTGCAAATATTGCAATGGTTTTAATTAACTCTGTAAAAAAAAAAAAACTGAAACTGAAACTATTCTAACAGGAACTTTCTCTGTCATGGGATTTCTTATCTGTTAATTAGCAACTCCAACAACCAGCATTGTTCTTCCCGAGAGGGGTAGGTTCAGAACAATCACTATTAAACTATACTGCCTACTAGTATGGTTGTCAAGTTACTCCTACACCTTGTAGTCCTTTGCCCAATGTAGCATTTCCTATACAGTGATTTGCACACGTATGATTGATTGTCTCTGTGTAATGTAAAGTGCTCTGACACCTTACACTGGTATGAGTGATGCTGTGAATCAAATGGAATGCATCCAGAGTCTGGTTATGGAGACTAGAGGGGCGCTGTTAGACTTGAGGGGCGCTGTTAAAGGGTGGTAGTGAGGGAATCCGTGGTGGAGGTGGTCATTGAGGGGCACCAACAAACATTGGTGCACAGGGCACCACCAGCGCTAAAGCAAGCCCTGCCCTTAAGGCCAGTCCGCCTCACCCATATATTACCGCCATTGGCCTTGTTTCAGCAGTAGTAGCTGCAACTCATCAGGGATCGAGAATGCAGGATTTGCACTCACACCAAACTAAGGGCATATTATCTAAGAATTGCGATAAATACGTTAACGCTCAAAATCCTATCGCAGTCTATCGCCGATTTGCATCGGCCTGTTAGCGGCGTATTATCAATGCTCAGCTAACAGGCGATGTCCAAACCGGCGATAGACGATGATAGTGAACGTTAGCACGTGAAAACAAGCAATGTTTTCACGCGCTAATGTTCACCTTGTGAATATTTGGCTGTAGATTCAGCATTGCAATCCACCCCCCCCATGTAAAGTATGGGTAAGACCCAAAAATAGGAGGCGTTGGGAGACCTGCGATAAACGAGTGTATCGCAGGTTTTTGTCTCCCAACGCCTGTCACGGGCCGCCTTGAAAATAATGCGTTCCCACCTCCAACTACATTTTACATGTAGTTGGACGTGGGAAGTCCCACTTTGCATGTCATTAGCGATGTTTATCGCTGACATGCAAAGTGGGGCGGTATGAGGCTTGAGGCAGGCGTTAGCATGCCCTTGTGGATAGGGCGCTAGAAGTATCGCCGCTTTCTCGGCACAATTCGCCGGAAAAGCAGCGATACTTCCCCTTGATAATGTGGCCCTAAGTTTGCAAACTTCAAAGTATCTCTGCTTCATGCACAAGCACTTTTAACATCTGCTGCCTGCTTTGGGGCCACTGGAATTATGCAGCAAAGGAGGACAAATGTATGCTGCAGTATCGACTAAATTATAAAACAAAAAAAAGGCTGCAGTGTACTGCAATATATTTTCTCATACTTTTTTTATTTTGATATTTTACACATGCTAACAGTCTCCGCAAAGATTTTGGCTTATTAGTACCAGTGTAACATACGACCGCAGCAGTGAGAAAGGTGGCCAGTCAACCTTTGCAAAGAGCCCTCCACTTTGCAGAAACACAAGTCAATTTTTTTAGTAACATTTGATCTGTTTGAGCTAGAAACTATTTTTTTGTTCAAATTGTCAGATTATGCAGCAGATGATGTATTATGTGGCAAATATGGCAGAGCCATAATTATATAGAAAACGTTTGCAAACTAGGATATTTTGCCATTCATGTTTGAACTGCTCTTGCGGAAAAAGGGAGAAAAAGTGCTGACGACAGAAACTCCATGGCTCGAAGACAAACGGAGTGTGCTTCTACTTTTAAGCATATTTGGGACATTCTGTGATTGGAAACTTATTCCAGTTTGTGAATGTATTTTAATATCAATAACTCATATTAAGCCTTAAATGATCACGTGTGTCTATTGGTTGAATTAAATACTATAATAAGCTGTAACTGGTCAGTGAAATGCCAAGCAAACACTAAAAATTGGGATGTTCTCTCATTCTGGCCGCACCTCTGACCCAATCCTCGGGATATTCCCGCCCTCTGATTATCTGCCCACAGTTCCCCTACTTTTTCCCCTACTTCGGCCACTAGATGTGAGGGACAAGAGAACCCCTCCCCCCACCAAGTGCACTAGAGCTCCAGAGAACATCACTTCTGCACAGATTGACACTTCTGTCTGTTATGATCCTTCTGTCTTGAGTGTTGGCTGATGCGCCTGGAAGCCTCTAGCTAAGCACTGTGAGCCGCAGCCTTCAATCAACATTACTCGGCAGGGTTGACAGCCTACAGCCCCGTATGGCACAGACTGGGACGAAGATTATGTATACTGTGTGGAGAGGCTTCCAGCCCTCCAGCTACCCCCCCCCCCCCACCACCACCCCCCTCCCCTCTTCCCGGGTGCGTGCCATGTTTTCTCTTTACTCGCCTCCCTGATTCATTTAACTCACTTGTGAATACTGCAGAGCTGTTGCCTAGCAACCGCTGTAAATACCCATCACTGAGATGAAAATATGCTAATTGCTGAAATGTATCGCTCAGTGCAAAGAATACCAAGTGGGGTAATAAGGCTGGAGGCACAGACCAGTGACTCCAGCAGGAACTGGATCCGAGGCAGAAGGGTGTAAACAGAGGGCTGTAGTGTCGCTCCAGTGACGTCACTGGGGCGCTGGACTGACATGAAGTGGTGAGCAGGGGCGCTTGCGTTGCCGCCCCTACACTGTATGCTAACATATTAAGACCATGTGGTTCAAGATAATAAATGCTGGGAGTGGCAGGGCGTGGTCAGGGTAGGGTGACCAGAATTTTAAAGCAAAAAACCGGGCCATTTCACAAAAATAGAAGAAGGACTATAACTTTACGTCAAGCGAGCGCAGGGAGGGAGAGCCTCCTCAGCAGAGAGTTACAAAACAGGTAAGAACATACATAAGATGCAATTTTTCAACCCAGTAGCTTGTGTGTCAATTAAATTGCTTTCTTGGAACAACTGCTAACTATCTCCGCTTTGTAAAACATAAAAAAACACCTCCCCCCGTTCTTAGTCGACCCTCTCCGAAAACCAGGACATGAGCTAAATTTCTCGAAATCTTCCCGGACAGCTGGTGAAAATTGGGGACCGTCCTGGCAAATCCAGGATGCCTGGTCACCCTAGGTCATGGAGACCCTGGAGTCGACGGTCATCATTGGCCCCACACCGCCGACACAACACAGGCGATGAGCGTGTCGCCTTCCTCGTCCCAGGTTGAGGCTATGTGCTCTGTCTGGGTGTGCGGTGTTTGTGCCACGCACAACCGCAGGTACCTTCCCCAGGCGGTGTCTGCTCGCACTGCTCGGAGCCCAGCGGCCTGCACGTGCAGCTGAGTGTGAGCGGCCTTGGTCTCGCCGCTCTCCCAAGGGGGTGCTGTGCACCTCTCCTCGGCAGCCGACCGCACAGCCCATGGCTGCCGCAGGAGCACCCAGCGGACTGCTGACGTGTGATGTGAGAGCGCCCTCTGTTGGCCAGATCTTGCACAGTGCGCTGTGGGCTGTCTCTGTGGTTGAAGGTTGCCTCCACATGGAGGATCTGTTGGGATTCATTGAAATAGGAACGCACTGATCCCTAACAATCAGACCCTTCCCGCTGTATACTTCTGGTTATCTGACGAAACATGCTTCATTATTGGGGCCCCTCCTCACACCTGGACTGCCTTTCCCATCGCTCATCTTTGAAATCTCAGCTCCTACCCTTTGGGAAGTCGTAGCCCAGACCATGGACCTCGCAGCCCGGGTGTGAGGGGGCAACCCAATGAAGAAGCTTGTCATCCTTGGGTGAGTGAGGGTTCTTGTCCTAAAAGTATTTCTTTCCCGGCAGCTCCATCACATACACATACTAATGAGTAGACAGGACACAACCTAGATACATGCCATCTGTCTCTCTTGTTCTATCGCATAAGCAGATGAACACAGTGTGAATGTACTGTGATTGAAGGGCCAGAAGCATTCAGGCAGTGTTCTCGTTGCAGGCGTGCCTCTCCCTCATCTAAGCCCTAAAAAAAAAATTAAAAAAAGAAAAGGGGAGGAGGAAAACACTAAAAAAATAAAAATAAAACACAGAGAAGCAGGCCTCCACCCCCTGCTCTGACTGGTGCTGACATACAGAGAGCCTCCTCAGACCCCCTTACGTCCTAGAGAGGCGCAGCAGGTCATTGGTCACAGCATCTGGACGCAAGAGGGGCCACCTACCGAAAAAACTGTTTTTCTGGGCTTTCAAGTCATTGAGCCATGTGTAATAAGGCGCATACCAATAGAAGTAAGGTAAAGGTAAGAAGTCTTTATTAAACAACCTCATCCAACATCCAACAGGCATAACTGACAAAGCTGGAACCTTCCAAGGTTCACATGAGGAACATTCCACTGACTTGGTTCCATGCTGGAACACTCCCATGGAACCAAGTCACATCATCACATTCCTTCCCCCTTTACATTTCACAAGATCAAACTTAACAAATGAAAGAGTATAATGACAATAACCAAGTGGAATGATAACACAATGCTATGACATAGTTTAGCTGACTTTCAACCCACATTTCCCTTTCTATAATTACCTACTGGCGGTAATTGTGTTTCGTTTTCATTAAATTACAAGATGGAGGAAAAACAATGTGGGAAATGGGTATAAGGGGGTGCGGGAGACGTATCCTGACCCCCTTATTTTCTGAGCGTGGCTGAGGATGCTCATATATGTTGATACTTGTCTTCCAGCGGCTGTGCGTGAGCGTTTTTTTTTTTTTTTTTCTGCGTGACGTCTGTTAACGTTCGATTCGAAGGAAATCAGGAAGTGTTGACCGCCATTTTGACACTGCGAGTAAATATATTGTTAAAAATAATTGTTATAAATTAATTCGTATTGAGAAACATTGTCTGCGCCATCTTGCTTTTTTTCAATGCCACACTTTTGTCGTGCACAGCAGCCATTTTAGATGCCTTGACCAGACCCACTCTCTGCACGCCGCCGATCCTCAGCACGGCTCCCCACCCTCGCAAGCATCTCCCCCACGCACTGGTCACCCCCGCTCTCTGTCTTATGCATGGGCCAAAAACCTCCCCCCATCTGCGCTGCTCTTCCCTGAGAATCACACCCTGTGCCCGCCCGACACCACCCTTTCACCCTATTCACTACCCCACCCTCTGACACTCCTCTTCCTCTGCGTCCGATTGTCCAGGCCGGTCCCAGGCTATCACCTAGCCCTGCAGATGTAGTTTATGGCCCCAACTGTAAAGAATCACCCCTCTTCAAAGGAGTTACAGTAGATCAACGCCCCCACCCGATGAGATCCGTCACACCACACGCGTTCCCACTATCTGATAACCATCCTGTATTGTGATTGGGGAGGGGATTCTCACTGTGAGGGTGTGTGGGACCGAGCCTGAAGCGGAAGATTCCAGGGATGCCTTTTTGTACATCAAAGTCTTCACAATTATGTGTCACATTAAAAATATATAGAACTCCAACAAAGTAGTAGGTTTATAGGCCCACATGCATCATTGTGACATTTTGCACTTCCTAATTTGCGAAAAATAAGGAATCGCAAATTAAGAAGTGCAAAATGCTATGCATCATTATTTTCGGTATTCATTTGTGATTCGGTAAAAATCGCAATTTTTACCGAATCCCAAATGAATACCGAATTCTTAAGTTAATTTTCGCAATTCCCATTGATTCCTATGGGCCAAAAGGCCCATAGGAGTCAATGGGAATTGCGAGTGGCACTTTGAAAATTTCATGGGTGCAGGGGGGGTCCAAAGGACCCCCCCATGCACCCCTGAAATGTATTTTTCACATCATGTTTCACACACACATGATACATGTCCTAAGGACATGTGTGTGTGAAACATGAATGTTGAAAAAAAATCATTTTAAGCATTTTAAACACTTTTTCCAAATTTACCGAGTGGTTCAACCACTCGGGAAATTTGGCACCCTAATTGCGAATTTACAGTTTTAAATTTAATGATGCATTGCTTTTAAGAAATCGCACATCTGCGACTTCTTAAAAGCACCCGCAATTTTAGAACTCGCAAACATGTTACGAATTCTAAAATTGCTTCATGCATCCCAAAAAGCACTTTTGCATTCGCAAACGGCCGATTTTAAGGAATCGCACCGTTTGCGACTACAAAAATGCTTGATGCATGTGGGCCATAACGCTTTAATAACTTATAAATATATACATCGCAACAAAAACAGTAAACACCTTAAAAAAAAATTATTAAAACAGAAGCAACAATGGTCAGTAGCGGTCTGTTGTGCGAATAGTTCCAAGGCAGCACAACGTGCTGAGTTGTGGACGGCACCCAGGTGAAGAACCATCCCTTCTTTAAACCCCATGGTGACCAACTATAGTTTATTCTCTATTTCGTTCCCTTGCCATAACAAAATAAAAGTCTTGGGTTATTTATGGAAGGGAAGACTTTTTGTTTCTTCCAATTTTTTAAAAAAAACAAAGGTTTAAGGAAAGGCAACCCTTAATGTGCATGTTTTCCACAGAAATTTGCCTTTGAAAACTAGAGGCAATAAATAAGGCAGAAATCTGTATTTTGTTT
This sequence comes from Lissotriton vulgaris, assembly GCF_964263255.1. NCBI lineage: Eukaryota > Metazoa > Chordata > Amphibia > Caudata > Salamandridae > Lissotriton > Lissotriton vulgaris. The sequence goes on along the minus strand of NW_028246896.1, from coordinate 102,985 downwards.
TTGGATACACATGTTATTTGTGTCTGTATATTCATTTTTATGCATGACTTTATATGGAATGGTTAAAATAACTTATGATGCAACTTAACAGGAAAGATCACAAACATTTCAATGAGTGCTATGTCCCAGGTTTTACATAAAGTAGTGTTTACCTAGAGTGGTGCTGTGTAGGACACTCTGAATGGAAATTAACCAGAACTATAACCATAACAACAACAACAACAACAACAACAACAACAATAATATAACTTTTATGCCCAAATTACGCAAAGATTTAGCTAATCTGCTAAAGGTGGGGAGTCGCCATTTCTTTTGATAATTTATTCACCCATCCGTAACCTCCCTAATCTCCATTATAATGTGTTTGTTGCTGTCGCTAGCTGATGAAAAAACTAAAGTGATAACTTCCTCATCCTTAATTTGTCTTTCTTTGTTCCTTAAGATGTCATCTGTGTCAACCTCTTCCGAGAATGCTGATGCGTTAGGGATTTCCCTGTGTTTCTTAATAGCATTGGTGTCTGCACACTTCTTTGTCAATTCTGTGAACATGACAGCTGCTTCATAGACAGACGATATCTTTGTTAAGTCATTAGTGTTAAGTGTGTCTGAAACTACAGTGCCCTTCTGTTTTACTTTCCTCAGACACTACAGAGTTTTGTGTGTTGTTCTTCTGAGCGACAATTATTCCAGAGGTTTCAGGTTCACTTGTTTTGTCCTGCAGTGAGTTAACAGCTTCAGAGACTTCATGTTTATTTGCTATGTCCTGCTGTGCGTCAACTGCTTCAGAGACGTCAGCCTCTTTTGTTATGTTTGACTATATCCTGGACCTGCCCGGCCGCGCCCAAAATGGCGCCGGTATAAATGGGACTCGTAACTCCTTGTTGTGTACTGGTTGCCCAACCTTGATATCACGAGATGCGTATGCAGTTTTGAAGCACATGGCGAGCAGGGACGAGAATTGATGAACATTTTGACATCCCTATTGATATTAAGTTCTGATGTGTTATTGATTACTGTACTATTGAAAGATCGAATTAACGTCACTCATGGTACTTGCCCGCTTTTGCTGCACTGTGCCTCGTCAGTAGCGGTCTGCTGTGCGAATAGTACCAGGGCAGCAGAACGCGCTGAGATCTGGACGGCACCCAGGTGATGTCCAGTAAGTTGCCGCACTGGTTTTGGTATCCTACAATGCTGCTCCAAAAAACGACGTGGGGCGCCCCGGGGGGGGGGGGGGTGGGAGGCAGCGTGAATGGGCCTCCCAAGGTGGAGGCTCGTCTGCTGTAGTGGGGCGCCCCTTTACCGTTTCAGTTGCCATTCCGCCCGCTTTTGCTACACTGCCTTTTCCGCCATTCAGCTGTTTACTGCCCGCTCTTCCGGCTACAGCGTCTTGCTCACCATGTAGTTGAGTTGCTCCCACTCTTGCGGTGCAGCGTTAGGCGGCTGCAACAGGACTCTTAAAATGGCGGCCGGCTCTTCGGATTTGGGCCTGGTCCACTAAAATGGCCCTGGGACACCTTGGAACTCGGACGCTTGTCTGCTAGGGCTTGGGCTCCATTCTCGAAAGCGTCCCCTCAGCCTTGAAGATTCTACAAAAGTCTTGGGGGCCCCGACTCCCGCAGGCTTGCGGTGGGGAGCGGCTGCCATGATTGCTTGCGGAATGGCCACGATGGAGCTACGAGATGGTGGTGCTCTCATGCTGACGCCAGCTTTAGTCTGAAACTTCCAGAAACACTGTAGACTATCAATTCGATGAGTTCCGGTGGAGCCCCAACCTGACCCGGTAGGGAAGAACTTGCCCTCCCCTTTTTTGAGTGATGGTTCTTGTTGCCTGTCCCCTCTGTTGTCATCTAACGGAACCTTTTTCGATTGCCGAGTGAGAAAAAAAAGGTGGGTCTTTCATCGTTTGGGAAAAAAAAATGTTTTAATCCAATGAAAAGTGTTATTTTTAGGTCATATGATCAAGCCTTCCGTCATTAGGAAACCAAAAGTAAAATGAACCAATTAAAAGTTTTATTAACAAGTCACATGACCTGTTATGCTTACGTTACACGCTGCGCGCCGCGCTCTGGATCGTTTCCGGGAAGCTGCGCCTTGCGCACCGGAGCACTTCCGGGTGCGCTAACGTGGCGCGTCATATGACGCATTACGCGACAACGCAGGTCCAGAATATAGTCAAAATGTCTCCACCAACCAGCGGTCGGAATACAACCCCTTTCAGCAGTCCAAAAAGTTCTGTTAAATGACAACAGAAGGGACAGGCAACAAGACCAATCAGTCAAAGAGGGGAGGGCAAGTTCTTCTCTACCGGGTCACGTTGGGGCTCCACCGGAACTGATTGAATTGGTAGTCTACAGTGTTTCTGGATGTTTCAGATTGAAGCTGGCGTCAGCATGAGAGGACCCAATTCTAAAACAGTAAATGCTTGGATAACAATCAATCAAATGTAGAGGGAAGCAGGCACGACGGGTTACAATGGGGGCAAAGGCTTACGTTACCTACCCTTCACTATCTGCAAAGAGAGAATACTCCTAAATGAAAAGAGGAGGGGGGGGGGGGCAGCGTTCAAAGCACATCAGCGTGCATAAATATGAAAACATTTTTACCTACCACGTACTTGACATCTTACAGCTTTTCATATTTGCTATTAAAAAACCATTGAAATTCACTGAAAAAACCTACGCGTTTCAACTACGTTTGCTTTTTCAAAAACCTTTAATAAAAATGTTGGTGCACAAATACGGGCCTACAACCCCGTGGGCCGGCCACGGAGCAGGCTGGAACTGTAAATGGGGGGGGGGGGTATTTATTTGTGGAAAACATAACAGAGTCAGTGGTCGTTGATTTCATAGTAAAAAGTGCAACAAGTGCAACAAAATCATATTGATAATTCATTGTGAGCAAGTACCAAAAGTGTCGACAATTCGAACCTTCAATAAATACAGTAATCAATGATGCATTAGAACTTAATATCAATTCATTGTCCGAACGTGTAATCAGTACCCGTCCCATGTCAATTCATTGTTCGAAGGTATAATCAATACCCATCCCGGATCAATTCATTGTCCGAACATATAATCAGTCTTATCCCATATCAATTCATGTGCTAAAAACTGCATACATATCTCATGATATCAAGGCTGAGCAATTGGGGCACAACAAGGAGTTGAGAGTTTCATTTGTACCGGCGCCATTTTGGGTGAGGTCAGGAAGGTCCAAGTATAGTCAAAATGTCTCCACCAACTCGTGGTTGGACCGGGACCTCTTTCGGCAGTCCAAAAGTTTTTGTTGAAGGGTAGCAGAGGGGACTGGCGACATGAACCATCAGTCAAAGTGGGGTGGGAGGCAACAATCTCTCCTACCGGGTCATACTGGTGTCCCACCGGAACTGATCAAGTTGGTAGTCTTGCAGGATTTTGGTCATTTCAAGACTGAGGCCGGCGCAGGCATGAGCGCGCCGACGTCCCGCGGCTACATCGTGGTCGTTCCGTGGTTGATCATGGCAGTCATTCCCCATCGGGGGTGTCTGCGGGGGTCGGGGGCCCCCGTGGCTCTTATAGAATCTTCAAAGTTGAGGAGAATGTTTCTGGACGCAGGACTCATTTTCTAGCTGAACTCAGAAGCACCGTTGCACCGCAACAGTGGACGAGACCCCCGCTGGGTGAGCGGAGCATCATTGCCTCGCAATAGTGGACGAGACCTTTTGTTGGGTCAGTGGAGCGTTAGGGGTGCAGCTGAGGGGCCCCCACCTGGGGGGTGGGAGAGGCTCGTTCGCGCTGCCTCTCCCTCCCAGCGCACCCCACGCCGACACCTGGCGTTGATATCCGTGATGTCCGGACCAGGCGATAAGAGGGGGGGGTCGGAGGCAGAGGCAAGACATCCCCCCCCCGTGGCCTGCAGGGCGCCGCTTCAGGACCGAACGGGGAGCTCATACCAAGCCGGGCCAGACCAGGAGATATGAGGGCAGGGGAGGGGGGGTCAGTAGCATGTGCAAGACATCCCCCCCCCCATTGTCGCAGCCATTATTGAAGAAAGAAGAGGGATCCCGTCGGCCTCGGCTCCTCTCCTGGCCCAGGGGGGGGGTCTGTGGCATGTGCAAGACATCCCCCCCCCATTGTCGCAGACATTATTGAAGAAAGAAGAGGGATCCCGTCGGCCTCGGCTCCTCTCCTGGCCCAGGGGGGGGGGGGGTCGGTGGCATGTGCAAGACATCCCCCCCCCCCTTGTCGCAGCCATTATTGAAAAAAGAAGAGGATGGGACAAGGGATCCCGTCGGCCTCGGCTCTTCTCCTGGCCCACCTTACGCGACGACCTCCCCGGCCGACGGCTGCCAGCAGGACTCGCCCTACACGTGCCGAAGGCCTCGTCTTCCGGATGGGTGTAGCCGCGAACCTGTTGCACTTCGGGAGTTTCCGGAATGGGGGTAAGTATCTGCTGATTTGTATCTATTTCATGTTCCCGTTATTGGGCGTGGCGGGCGGTGGGACAGACATGCTTGGAGCAGTGGGTGGGTGGGGGAGCCTAGCTACCTCGTGGCTGCCGTAACGTCAAGCTTGGCTTCTCTTACCACTTTCATGTTTCTTATTTCTAGCGAAGTCAAAAACTCATCAGTGGCCTACTGATTTTGTTCGATTTCTTTCCCTTCCTTTTCAAGTGTGTTTCATGCTAAAGTTTCTGTTTAACAGGATACAGTGATTGCTTCGTATTTTACATATGTCTTCTTTATTAGGGGTACCCTCCGGTTGAGCCAGATGATGTACCTCTAATAAATGGTCCGGGTGGAACTAGTTTATCAATCAGTGGGGAGTAGATGGGCATGACAGATTACAACGTGGGACAAAGGTCCGCATTACCCACCCTTCACTACTTGCAAAGACTAGACAGAATATTTCTATTCCACGTTATTTGCAAACAGAGAATACCTCGAAAGAACTATTCCTTGAACAATAAATGTCCAGCCAATCAATCAATCAGTGGGGAGAAAAACAGGCATGACGGATTACAACGGGGGACAAAAGTCTGCATTACCTATCCTTCACTTTCTGCAAAGGGAGACAGAATATTCCTATTTTTCTCTGTTTGTAGACAGGGAATATCTCAAAGAGCAATAATCGATAAAAAATTAGTAGGATTATAACACTTTAATAACTTATAAATATATACATCGCAACAAAAACAGTAAACACCTTAAAACATTTTTTATTAAAACAGAAGCAACAATGACAACTAACAGTAGTGATATCCTGGGCGGGTGATGGAACTGGGATTGTTAATGGAAAAACATCTACAGAGAAAGCTATTGGTGAATTATACTTCTCCGGAAATTTAAAACTCACAAATGTTTCATTTGTGTAATCGTTTCATAAACATGTACATTAAAAAACTAAATACGCTCCACTGTTTTAGAAAATCTTTACAACTTGCTAGATCACCCTTTAAAGTTACAACTACGAAAACCTACTTACTTAAGCTGTTGAATTCGGCTTCAAATGTAAAGCATAAGTTCAAGCTAGCATATCATATGTCTAAAAGGTTTAACATAATTGATATGCAAATTTAAATACTACCCTTTCTTAATGGTGACACCTTATCTCTCCAATATCCCACAATTTCCATGAGCAAAGCAAAAGAAATTCTGAGGCCCTGAAGAAATAAGGCTCACTGTGGGGTTCAACTCAATCTGGTGTTTTGGAGATTCCATGTTTTAGGGTAATATTCTGTGACACGGTGCAGGCACCAGAAGAATTTAAGCCTAGTTCATCACATTGGAGAATGAGGGTCTGGGAAAATATCTAATCTGGTGAAGAACCATTCCTTCTTTAAACCCTATGGTGACCAACTATAGTTTATTCTCTATTTCGTTCCCTTGCCATAACAAAATAAAAGTCTTGGGTTATTTATGGAAGGGAATACTTTTTGTTTCTTCCAATTTTTAAAAGAAAAGAGGAGGGGGGGGGGCAGCGTTCAAAGCATATCAGCGTGCATAAATACGAAAATGTTTTTACCTACCACGTACTTGACATTTTACAGCTTTTCATATTTGCTATTAAAAAACCATTGAAATTCACTGAAAAAAACATAGGTTATAGACTATATATAGTTAGGGATTAGCATTTACAAAACCTTAATTTACTCGCACAAAACCATAGAAATTCGCATATATAGTTAGTTGCAATAACTATATATCGCGCACCCGCAATCCACTGCTGATGATGTCACATATTACATATATAGTCTATAACCTATGGTTTTTTCAGTGAATAATAATACATTTGAAAATTTCTTGCAAAGAGAAAGATGTTATACATAGTCATTCAGATAAGCGGGAGCTCTAGTAGCTCTGCAAGAGCTGCGGGAGTCACTAACTCTTGTAACAGAATTTTAGATATTTTTACCATAAGGAACAGATGGTATGAAAACATCACTTGAAACACAAATAGGCACATGTGCAACCTATTTAGATTCCAAATTCGTCCATCATCCGTTTTCACCGCATTTTTGAACATTTTTACAATTTTCTTTACAATAGTAAACTTAGACCACCTCTTACAACCAACAGGAACTCTAATTTTTACCATGTCACCAATTTTGAAATTAGGAACCAAAACATTTTTTTTCTTATCATAATAAGTTTTCCTTTTCCTCTGGAACTGGACTTCTTTGTCTCTCCATTGTCCAATACTGTTATCTTTCAAACCTTTGTCCAGATCCATCCAACCTGGACACAAATTAGTATTTGAAGATCTGCCCCTAAACAATTCAAAAGGAGTCTTGCCCGTAGTGAAATGAGGAGTGAAGCGATAAGCAGAAACTCTATTCTGCAATTCCACCTTCCAATCTATAGAATTAACTCTAGCTAACTGAATTCCTTCTTTCAAAGTTTTGTTTAACCTTTCCAAGGAACCATTGGATTCTGGATGATATAACAAAATCTTTTTGTGAACAATACCACATTTTGTCAAATAATTTTCAAACTCAACTGAACAAAATTGAGGCCCATTATCTGAAAGTAAAGACTTTGGAAAACTTTCTTTTTTAAATAATGTTTCTAGAAAATTTATCACACAACGAGAGGTAACATCTCGCACAGCACTAACCTCCACCCACCGAGAATATAAGTCCATCAACACCAACAAATAAGGAGTATTAGAAGAAATTAGAGAGCCTAAGAAGCTCTCCCCGGTGATAGCGACTGGGGCTGCGAGCTAATCGCTTTTTTACCAGTGACATACCATTGAGATCGTTTTTAACTGTGTTCCTCAGCGTTTCTGCACTAGGCAGTGATAAAACTGTATTTAGTTCGTCAAATCTATTGGGGGCTTTTAATTAGAGATTGTAATTGGGAATTAATGTAGGCACTCTGACACCCTTGACACGCTCTGTTAACTCTTCCCTACCTCTGTCTGTGCCGATTTTATTTCGCGTCTGGCAGCGGTGGGCGCCATCTTGGGGATAGCGGGGTCAGCGCTCTAGTCGCGCAGGACTCCCGCCCTCCCAGTACATTTAAGCCATCCTCCCGGTGGCCGCGTTGCCTAAGAAGCTCTCCCCGGTGATAGCGACTGGGGCTGCGAGCTAATCGCTTTTTTACCAGTGACATACCATTGAGATCGTTTTTAACTGTGTTCCTCAGCGTTTCTGCACTAGGCAGTGATAAAACTGTATTTAGTTCGTCAAATCTATTGGGGGCTTTTAATTAGAGATTGTAATTGGGAATTAATGTAGGCACTCTGACACCCTTGACACGCTCTGTTAACTCTTCCCTACCTCTGTCTGTGCCGATTTTATTTCGCGTCTGGCAGCGGTGGGCGCCATCTTGGGGATAGCGGGGTCAGCGCTCTAGTCGCGCAGGACTCCCGCCCTCCCAGTACATTTAAGCCATCCTCCCGGTGGCCGCGTTGCCTAAGAAGCTCTCCCCGGTGATAGCGACTGGGGCTGCGAGCTAATCGCTTTTTTACCAGTGACATACCATTGAGATCGTTTTTAACTGTGTTCCTCAGCGTTTCTGCACTAGGCAGTGATAAAACTGTATTTAGTTCGTCAAATCTATTGGGGGCTTTTAATTAGAGATTGTAATTGGGAATTAATGTAGGCACTCTGACACCCTTGACACGCTCTGTTAACTCTTCCCTACCTCTGTCTGTGCCGATTTTATTTCGCGTCTGGCAGCGGTGGGCGCCATCTTGGGGATAGCGGGGTCAGCGCTCTAGTCGCGCAGGACTCACGCCCTCCTCAACTAGCTATACTATGTGCGTTGTCTCCAGACGGCGCAGCGGGCTGGCGCAGCGGGCGCGCCGTGCGCGCGCCGAAGCCGCGCCTAAGCCAAGCCCGTCTGCGCCCATCCGAGCCTGGAGCGAGCCCAGGGCCACCCCCCTTACATCGCCGCCCTCAACAAGGTTAGTGTACACTGCTAATGAACTCCGTTATTTTAACAACACATTCCAGAGTGAACATGCGCCTCCGACATGCTTATCTGCTGACCCCACTGGAGGTCCTTTTCTATGCACTTTGTGCACTAATAAGAGCACGGTTACCCAAACCCACATTCCCCCAAACCCCCAGAAACTTATACACGCTGCACTTGTTAATGCCCGCTCGCTCCCCTGTCATAAAATTGACATTCTGGAGCTACTCAATAACTATGCTATTGATCTCCTATTTTTGACCGAGACTTGGGGAGACAATGCATCAGGGCCAGATTTTAAAGCTGCAATGCCAGAGGACTACTGTGTCCACAGGCAGGATCGTATCTCTGCCCATAAAGGCGGGGGGATTGCAATAATATACCGCAACTGCCTTCGTGTAAAGACCATCGATCTTAAACACTCAAGTTGTGAGGCGTTGGCTTTTACGATTACCCTCACTACTAACCAAACATTCACAGGCACTCTTCTATACCGACCACCTGGCTCTCGTTCAAACTTTCTTTCTCAACTTAATCAGTTGAGCGAGTTATCTGCAGAGCATAAATACTTTACTCTTTTGGGAGATTTTAATTTTCATCTTGACTCATTGTTAGATAAAGATACTGATCAGCTTACTAATGATCTGCTTGCTGTAGGTCTTGAACAACTGATCACAGAGCCAACTCATGAAGCAGGCCATACGCTTGACGGTATATTTACTAATAACCCCCATATCATCAAAAATGCAATACTTCCTTTAACGTGGTCTGACCACTTTGCTATTTCATTTGATATACGAATAAAAACTACAGCTCCCTACACCACGTCTGTAAATCCTGATTTTACTTCCAGAGATTGGAAAAACCTTGATTTTATTCAACTTGCACAGATTCTCACTGACGCCTTTAAAAATATAGACACTGTACATGACCCAAATATTGCAGCGGCTACCTATACTTCTATTTTAGAAGAAGCTTTTCTCACCTTGGCCCCTCTTAAAACATACAAATGCAACAGGAAGACCCCTTCGGCCCCATGGTTTACCGAAAACCTCAGACTCCAACGACAACATTGTCGAAACAAGGAACGACATTGGTGTAAAAATTATAACTCAGCAGACAAGACTGCTTACAAAGCTGCACTTCTTATTTATAAGCAGAGCATAGTACTTGAGAAAAATATCTATTATACTGCCCAAATAAATCAAGCCCGATGTAGTATGAAGAAACTGTTCGAAGTTGTCAACCACCTTGCCGAACCTTCTAATCCCTCGACGGAAACGTCTCAAAATTTTTGTAACGTACTGGCTGACTTTTTCTCTGAAAAGGTCACATCCATATTCAAGGATTTCAGCCCAATAGCGAAAACCTCCGACACTTTCTCCTCTGAGTTACACGAGACTCCGACAGCTTTTACGGAATTTACCAGCACGAATCCACAAGATATTTATAAACTAATTCAATCAATCAAATCTGGCTCCCCTTTGGATCCTTGTCATCCATCCATACTAAACAATATTCCAGACATTATTTCCATTCCACTTACACATATTTGCAACAATATGTTTATCACAGGCTCCTACCCTACCATCTGGAAAAATACCATCATCAGGCCGCTTCTTAAAAAACCTTCCCTGGACCCCACATTATCCTCCAGTTATCGTCCCATTGCCTCTCTGCCGCTCCCAGCTAAGATCTTTGAATCAGTCATGAATAAACAACTATCTGACTATATTCATAATAATGACCTGTTAGACGAAACTCAGTTTGGTTTCCGGCAAGGTCACGGAACAGAGACCGCCCTGATCAAGGCGGCAGATGAAATCAGGGCTACAATGGATAAGGGTGGACAGGCTGTCCTGATTTTGCTGGACCTGTCGGCGGCTTTCGACACGGTCGATCATGTAACTCTGATCGGCCGTGTCGAGGCCATCGGCATCAAACATAGAGCCAGGGACCTCATTACATCTTTCTTGGCTGATCGTAGACAAGCTGTCAAGTTGGGCACTTTTACTTCACCTACTTTCCGCCTTCCCTGTGGAGTTCCTCAGGGTTCCTCGCTAAGTCCGACCCTTTTTAATATCTATGTGTCGGACTTAGCGAGGGTAATAAAAGAGCATAACATCAATTTGACAACATACGCTGATGATACTCAGCTGGTGTTGTCTATACACAAAGATGGACCCACGGTTGCAGCAAATTTCAAGAATGGTATGAGGGCCATTAGCAGTTGGATGGCTTCCAACTGCTTAAAACTCAACTCAGCTAAGACTGAAGTTATGCTGTTTGGTAATGTCCAACCTTTGTGGTCCCCTTCTTGGTGGCCTGAGGAACTAGGAACTCCACCACAACCTGCCAGTAAAGTTAGAAATCTGGGAGTCATATTTGACAACAAGCTCCTTTTCCATCATCATGCGAATTCGGTAGTGTCATCTTCCTTTAACATCCTAAGAAAAATAAAGAAACTTCTACCGTATCTTCCCATAGCTTTGGGAAAAACACTCATATCCACACTGGTGTTTTCTCGCATCGATTACTGCAACGCCCTCTTCCTCAATGCTCAAAAAAAGGTTATTTCCAAACTGCAACTAATACAAAATGCCTCCGCCAGAATTCTATTGGGCATCCCCAAATACAGCTCTGTTTCTGGACACCTAGACCAACTGCACTGGCTTCCTGTCAGAAATCGTACGAAGTTCAAGACCCTTTGTATCGTCTATAAGACAATAAACAACACGGGTCCTAAATTCCTGAGAAGTTCCTTTAAACCTTTGGCAACCCCTAGAACACTGCGCTCTAACACGGCTCACATGCTTCAGATTCCCAGAACAAGAAAAGTGACTTGGGGAGACAGATGTTTCACCATAGCAGCGGCGAAATTGTGGAACTCCCTTCCCCTTAACATAAAGACTAGTCCATCTTTGATTGTCTTCAGAAAGCAGCTTAAGACTTGGCTGTTTTCTCAATGACATTCTTTGTGGCTCACTTAACTCACTGTTTCAATGTTTAATACCTGGTTAGTTAGCCTTTAGCTGTTAGCGCCGAGACACCCACGGGTAATTGCAGCGCTTTAAAAATTGCATAAAATAAATAAAATAAATAAATAAATATTCTGCTCACCAGGCAATGGACCGACAATATCTATTGCAACTTCATCCCACGGACACAACAGCAAAACTCTGCACACCATAGGCGAACACCTTGGTTTGAGTACTTTGTAACTTACACAGCACGCCACACAGTCGCGAACAGCCATTTCCACCATCAAATCAAGACCCTGCCACCAAAAATTCTGTCTGATTCGCTCCTTTGATTTTGAAATACCCAAATGACTAACATGAGCCATTTTGATAATGTTGTTTCTCAAACTCTGAGGAGGAATTAATCTAGTCCCCCTTGCTAGAATCCCATTCACCACAGCTAGTTCATGAGAAATTAACGACCAAGGTTTAGTCAATTTCCCATTAAGATTTTTAGATACATAATTCATGACTTCAACCAGTTCACCATCTTTAGATAATTCTTCCTTCCACTCATCCTCTTTTATGGCACCTGACGTTATTTCACAAACCCTGACTTCACTCTCCTCATCTCCTTCATCATCATTCTCATCCTTTTCCAAATCCTCCACACAATTCACTTAACGTGACAAACAATCTGTGGAAACATTAGTGCTACCAGGAATATATTCAAACTGGAAATCAAATTCCTGAAGAGCAATTACCCATCTCCTATTCTATGCGGAAACAACATCTAGACCTTTTTTTCCATTATCTCTCTTAAAAGTTTGTGGCCTGACCTCACTACAAAAGGACAACCCCAAACAAATTTCCTAAACTTATTAATTGCCCAGAAAATGGCAAGAGCCTCTTTCTCTATCACAGAGTAATTTAACTCTGCACCTTTTACACACCTAGATGCACAAGCAATGAGATTTTCTCCCCCATTCCTAACCTGAAACAACAAAGCTCCAAGCCCTTTAGAACTAGCATCTGAAAGTAGGTTGTCCAGGTCTAAATGTTTGCAGATTCGGTGCAAGTTTGAGTTCCTTTTTAATTTGTACAAACTCCTTATTGCATTTATCAATCCAGACAAACTCACATTTCCTACACATCATACCTCTTAAATTCTCAGTTTTGTCTGCAAAATTCTTAATGAATTTATTGTAAAATTCCACCATACCCACAAATGACGAAAGTTCCTCCTTTGAACAAGGTTCTTTAAGTTCTTCAATCGTTTTTACCAAATCTTCTTTTGGCCTCACACCAAAACCAGAAATATGATGACCTAAATAATCTAGCTCTGTCACACCAAATTTACACTTGTCACGTCTGAGAGAAAGACCAGCTTTTAGCATCTTCCTAAGTACACACCTCAATCTACAATCATGCTCTTCCTTAGTACTTCCACAAATTAACACATCATCCTGATAACACTTCACACCACTTACGTCCTTCAACAAATCATTCATAATCCGCTGGAACCCTGACGCCGCAGAAATTAGTCCAAACGGCATACTTTTAAACTTGTAGGACCCGAAAGGGGTTATGAAAGCCGTCAACTCTTGCGATTCACAGGACAGAGGAACCTGATGATAAGCCAAAGCCATATCTAAGGTCGTAAAATAACACGCACCATCCAATGTTGCAACAAGCTCTTCAATGTTGGGAAGATGAAATTTATCTACTATCACCTCTTTATTCAAAGCACGAAGATCCACACATAGACGAATCTCATTATTGGGATTTCTCGCAACGACAATGGAGGCCAACCATTCTGTCGCTTCCACTGCTTCAATCACATAATAATCTCTCAATTTCTTCCTTCACGGCATCCTGCACGGCATCCTGCATACAAATTGGAACACGCCTAACTTTTGCTGCAACAGGGATTGCACCAGCTTTCAACTTGATTTTGTGTTTGTAACCTCTCAAACATCCAAGTTTCTCACTGAACAATTCTTTAAAGTTTCCTATCACTTCTTCACTGTCATCATCTACAGATTGTACTTGAATTGATGGATTTGCATTCGGATTTAGCACCACACCCAAATTAGCTTGATGCGACTAGCTTATTAAGCTATCACCCTTTTCCGCAACGTAAATTTTCCCTACAACATATCTCTCATTGTATTCTATAGTTTCTGTGAAGTAACCTAACATATTGATTCGTTTTTTTCCATAACCAGTTGGTTTCACATCCGATTTTTTTAATACAAATTTCCCTTTAAAATGTTTTAAATAATCTTCTTTTGAAATGAAAGTTAAATGTGAGCAGGAATCAAACTTCATCTTAATCTTAACTCCTCCTACACTAACCCAATCGGAAGGATGTTCTAAGATGCCATCATTAATTTTGAAAGTTACTTCTTTAGTTTCAACTCTAATGTCTCTTCTAAATCATAGACGACAATTCTTTCCCAAATGGCCTTTCTTCCCACACACATTGCATACAACTTTCAAAATTGGGCAATTTTTATCATTAGCCATATGTCCCAATCTTCCACATCTGTAGCAATTTCCTTGAAAATTATTCCCAGTTCTCTTTTCCAAACCTGCTTTGCTTGCTTGACTATCACTAACACCACCTTTAGCATCAACAGAATCTTTCTTCTTTTTCTCTTCTTGATTCTTCACCTCCTGAACTTGTACTTCCTCAATCTTTTTGTTGGTGCACGTATTTTTTCCTGTTTTGCTCAACTCTCCCACACACTTAACCATGTGTTCTACCCGCTTAGCAATAATCATCACTTCATCATCTAAAGGTGGTTCATCCTTCATCCAGAGTTCCTCCCTTAATTTGTCATTTGTACATCTCAATACAAATTGATCTCGTATCCTCTCTTCTGTTAACTCACCAAATTTACAGCTTGAAGCTAATTTTCTTAACACAGTTACAAACTGTTCAACCGTTTCTTCCTTTCCTTGCTCTCTCAAGCCAAAATAATAACCCTCCATTAAGGTACTTACTTTAGGCAGAAAATGTAAGTCTAAATGTTTTATACAAATTTCATACTCATTAAGTCCCCTTTGCTCTGCTTGACTTAATGCAGGTAAATTCTCTAAAACTTCCTGTCCTTCTCAACCAATGCAATGCATCAAGAGAGCATGTTTCCTTTCTGCACTTAGATTTGTGCCACAGACCCTTGCGTAATTCTCAAACATTTTTTTCCACTTTTTCCATCTAATAGGTGGATCACCTGGATCAGAAAGAAAAAACGGTGGCGAAGTTACATTCTGCATATTCACACGCACTTCTTTTTAACTTTTCCTCAGGTTTAAATAATTATATTTCCTCACATTTCTGAACTTAGGCAAACCACCAAGAGTATGCTCTATCTTATTTAACTTATTACATATCTTTCCATGCAACACTATAACTTTACTTTTCTTAGAGTATCATATTATCATACATTATACACAACAAAAAAAACAAAAATAATATTTTTTAAATATATAAAAAAAATTGGTGTGCTATCACCGTAAGCACAAACTCCTCTTCTTTTCTTTAATCTCCAACTGATTTTTATATTAAAAAAAAATACTTCACTGCTGATAACCTCTCTTTCCCATGTTCATTTTGATCAGTGTTCCTTTTCCTATGAAACCGCTTCTTCCTTTTTCTATTCTTCTGTTTTCACTATTAAAACACTTGTATCTCACCATAAATTGCCTTCAACTGACGTTATTAGTAAATTCTTTCACCCTTCCAAAGTTCAAATCCGTTTTTTCCTTCCAAAGATGAAGAAAATCACAGTTCCTTCGATTTTTCCACACTTAAGATGGCCGCCTCGTGACGTTACAAACACTCTGTTCTGTTTCTCTAGGCAATTGGGAACATCCTTAAATGATTTATCACAGTACTGTTTTTCCGCACCTAAGATGGCCGCCACGTGACATCACATACAGTCAGTTCATTTTCTTTCGTCAATAGAGCTTGTTTTTCAACATTACAAAATCTCTCTATGGTGAGTTTAGCTTGTTTTTCTTTACTCACGGCAGTGGAACGCAGACGAGGTACATGCGTTTCACTTCGGAGCACAGCTGACCGAACTCTCCAAAGCGTCGCAGTTCTCCCTCACTGATCTGTCTCACAGTCCGCCAGTGTTACACACTGTTTTCCGCTCACCACCGTGTTCATTATCCTCGAAACTGATTTTCTCCACAAGGTATCAATTTCTTAATCCTTTTCTTTTCCTTGTTGTTGAGGTTGTTGACTTAATTCACCGTCGGTACGTCACACCACCAAACGTCGCCAGTGTAATAAGGCGCATACCAATAGAAGTAAGGTAAAGGTAAGAGGTCTTTATTAAACAACCTCATCCAACATCCAACAGGCATAACTGACAAAGCTGGAACCTTCCAAGGTTCACATGAGGAACATTCCACTGACTTGGTTCCATGCTGGAACACTCCCATGGAACCAAGTCACATCATCACACCATGGCCAGCGTACCGCCTGTTGAGCCGTTCATAAATGAAGGTGTCCCGTCGGCCCAAGCGCCCAGATGGAAGGATTGGGTCGAGAGTGCTGCTGTTGTTCTAGGCCACCAAGGTAGAAAATGCGCAGAAAAGGGCCATGATCCTACATGGAGATGACAAGGATATTCATAGGATCTCCCAGACCATCATAGAGGCCACTGCCAAGACACACCTCACTCTCATCGAGGCTCTCGAGGCCTGTATCAAGCCGATGACAAATGAAGACCGTGAAGGGTATGTATTTCGCTAGGCCGACAGCATGCGGAAGAGTCTACCGACACTTTCTACACACGTTTAAAAGAGGCAGCCAGGAGGAGGAGCCAAGACGGCGGCCAAAATGGCCGCATAGAAGCCCGGCTCCGCGGCTCGCCCTCAACTCCGGCGATCTCCTGGCAAACATCCTGTACCCCAGCCACGGATTATTGTAGCGGAATCGCGGTGGATCCCGACCGCGTTCCTCCGACGATCCTACCGCATCCGACGGCCGTGCAGTGCCGTCTGCAAGTCTCTGGCCTTTCCTTCTGGGCGCGCCGGGACCTCGGGTAGCGCTACAGCCGCCCAGCAACGCGTCAACAACGGCCTTACTCGGCTGCCAGGTTCCGGTGCCCGTGCAGTGAAACCGAAACTGCTCCCGACGATGCTCCCTGGATTCCTCGCTGCAGTGCGACATCGATCACTGTGGCGTGACACCCTGCTGGCGTCTGCGACTTGAAAAGGGGCTCGGACGAAGGTGCAGCTCGCCTCGGCAGACATTGGGTCGCAGTGCGGTAAGAGGAGTGTGGCGCTGTGTCCTCCGAGCTCCGGTTTACGCCGCGCATTGCTTACTGCCGCTGAACAGCTGATGAGACAGATTCCTTGCTGTGTGAGTCCCGGGGTCCATAGGTGCTGGAAGTGCGAAGATGGCGCCCACAATAAAAGACGTCTGGCTGGCTCTCCTAGACTGGCGCGCTGAAGTACAGGGTTTGCGGGCAGCTGCACCCATCTCACAGCATACCTCCTCCCTTGCCGAGGCACAACAGGACACAGCAGGGTGCACTGCAGAACGAGAGTCTGCCTTTGTCCCGGTAGCTGCAATTGTTGCCCCCCGGGTGCGCTGGACACTTGGAGCTGGTGCCGGAGAACGTGTTGATACAGACTGCGACTTTACTCCCCCAACTACTTACCTGCCGGCGGCTGGCTTGCCGTACTACCGTCGCCTTGCCTCCTTGTGGAACTTGGACGTGTCCTGGGACACTGCTCCTGCAATATCGCTTTGGTCTTTGTCTCGACCCGGGATGGCCCAGCCTGTAACTGCTGCCTTGTTGTTGTTACCTGAAAGCCTGTTGGATCGATTGCTGCCCTTTCTCCGTACTGGCCAGGGCTGACTCCTGATTACCTGAAACATCTTCTTGTGACTTTGGTGCCGAAGTGGATTGTTGCTTATACTGGAGACTGTTTGTGGTTGGGGTGACCGTGGGTTGGGGCCCACGTTCCTTTTAAGTGGGCCTCTGCTTCTTGAGCTGGGGGTGTACAAGGGGCCGGTGCTATGGCCCTCCTCCGTTTTCCCTCTTTTGGTGTTCTTCTTGGGGCGACAGGCATGCCTATTGGGGGGGGGTGGGCTGTGGCCTTCCGCTGGTATGCAGGGTGGGGTTTGGGGATGGGGATGTTTTATGTTATCTTAGTTTCTATGGCCCTCTGTCTTTTTTCTCCTCTCTCTCTTTTTTCTTCCTTTTATATACCTTCTTTAGTGGGATTGGGTTTTGCGTGATCTGGAAGTTTTATCCACTGTGTCTCATTGCGGACTGGTTATATTTTTAGCCTCCTGAATGTGGACTATTATTTTCTGAGTAATATTTGTGGTTCACTGTACCTCCCGATCCGTGCCCCTTCCATGACGATTTCTAATTGCAGCGAGATATGGTTCTGGCGATGTTCTGCATAGTATACTGATTAATCCTGTTTCATGAGAACGGAACCAATGTGTTGTTTTTGATATCCTGAAGCTAACTATCCTTCAGATTTAAATTGAAAATTAGACCACAATGCTCCTGTCTTTGATCCTGATGGACTTGCCTTATTGATCTGTATTACACTCTTGAGCCTTCGGGCTGCGCGTATGATTGTATATGTATCTTCCTGTCAATAAAGGTCTTCCAAAAATTAAAAAAAAAAAAAAAAAAGAGGCAGCCAGTACATGTGGCATTGCTGATAAAAGAGATACAAGGCCAA
The DNA here is from genome assembly GCF_964263255.1 of Lissotriton vulgaris. Lineage (NCBI taxonomy): Eukaryota > Metazoa > Chordata > Amphibia > Caudata > Salamandridae > Lissotriton > Lissotriton vulgaris. Next base: position 84,895 of record NW_028246896.1, on the reverse strand, counting down.
ATAATTCAAGGGTGCGCGTCAGTGAAGCTCCGTGAATGCATTCTAGAAGAGTCTGGAAGATCTATGGCAGACATCTTAATGATGGGCAGAACAAAGACCTCTCTGAGGCCCGCGCTGCTCACATGGAAGCCGTTTTGAACAAACCAATGAAAGTAGAACCAGTCCACACGGTCACAACGACACCCAGCGCATGCAGGCCCAGAAAGAGTGTTGCAACCCCCAGAACATGCGGCTACTGAAGAGGACCAACTCGCCATCCTGCAGATCGCCCAGCGAGAGGGAAGAAATGTGCTGGATGTGGGAAACTCAACCACTTCATGAAGGTGTGTCTTTCATGAAAAGAGTGCGCACAGCGCACTCCTGTGAATGCCGTCCCAGAGGTATAAGAGAGAAGCAGTGACATGGATGACGATGACAGCGGAGAACACACCATTCACTCCGTCTTCACCATCAGGGCAGCCTCCCAGGCCACACGTTGGCTGCCTCAGGGGGTAGCAATGTGAGTTGTGAAGCTAGCTCACCCGAACAACACGGCAGTCGCACCACCCGCACCACGTATGAACTCAGGTGAAACCCAGCGCTATCCAGGACCCTGAAGGATCTCCTGGTGCAATTGTTACTTGTCATCTCCAGGCAACAGAATCTCTGATCAACAGGTGTGGTCAGTGGATGCAGTTTCTTCCTCGCTTCATCTTGTCCAGTAGGTACGTGTTTGAGACTGTAGTAAGATCAGTATGTCGCCGAAAATCAGGGAGACGAGTCGGAGTTGACTACCAGATAGCATCAGTGCTGCCTCTGCGTGTGTTTCGAAGCCTCCTCAGTATTACCATCTACACAGCGGGGAGTCGGCGTTCATCACTTGCCCCAGAGCACCCACACAAGTGTGGTGCCGGCTGTTGGCCTCTGACTCCACAGCCGAGCTGCACACATCACACCTCCCCCATCCAGCATGTCCAGGTATGCCCCCTCCTCCCCGGAGCTGGTGTGCTGCCCCTGCTCTCCCTAGTGGTCACTCACTCTCCTGCATGCCTCCCTTCTGCCATGTTCATAGACAGTGAAGACACACTACCATAAATAGACTTGGGTGGGTTTCAGTGGAATGGCCCTAGCTTCAGAGCAGCTGAGCACTGTGCAACAACCAGGGTACCAGAGGGCTAGTGATGGAGTGGGGGGTTGATGCTGGTGGTGGGGTTTGCAGAGGAGGCGGTGAATGCTGGAGGGTACCCTAGGGTCAGGTGATGCGGTGGGTCAGGGAGCGGCTTAATATGTTTGTACGAGGTCACACAATGATCCAGACGTCATGTTGATGACTTTCTCTTTGAAGAGCAGGTTCTTGAGATATGTTTAGGATTGCTGAGGGATTGGAACTTGTTGGGCATATACACAGATAAAGCAGCAGCCCCTAGGGGAGTGGAAGGGAAGGGCTGGGCTCTGCTCTTCTCTTTCGTTCTTAATAGGGTGAGGGCTGCTAGGAGGTGGAGTAAAAAAAAACTAAACATTAACCTCTGGGGGAGGGCATTGGGGTGGGGTTGGTGCTAAATAGGGTGTAATGGCAGGGGCAAGGGGGGAGTGTAAGGGTCTCCACTGGTTTTCACAGCTTTTCAAACGATTCTCAAATAAAGAGAAGCGGTGAGGGTGGGAGGGGAGGGAACTAAGGTGGTGAAACTCGCACCCACCTTAACAACAGAGGAGCTTATTCATGAGAGGGTTGCATCACGTTTGCACCATACAACGTGGTACATGTGTGAAGCAAACCTCTAAGACAGATTTTGAAGCCACGCAAAGCCACGTTGCACGGCTCTAAGCGGCTTCAAAAATCTGGAGGAACACAACGCAGCGCACATTGCTGCGCTGCGTTACTTTACCCTGGGTGTGACTGTCTGATTGATTCAGATGCTCCGTCCATCACCACCCCCTTTTGTACCGCTTTTGGTCACCATAAGTGTGGCAGGGTATGCTCAGATGTGAGTCCCTTGCTCACTTTGCCACTTGATTCAAGCAAGCCGGGCTGAAGACGGCTGGAATGCCAGAAACCGGTCCTCGGAAGCTTGTTTCTGGTCCGGGGAAGACATGGCTTGGCAGTTCAGGCTGGACTGTTCCCATGAGGCACAGGGTCAGACTGATTTGCATATAGCCATGTCTGAACTGGGGTGGCAGAGTGGGCTAAAGAACGGTGATGGATTAAACCCAGATATTTTGACTGAGTGTGAGTGTTTGATTGATTCAGATGCTCCGTCCATCACCACCCCCTTTTGTACCGCTTTTGGCCGCCATAAGTGTGGCAGGGTATGCTCAGACGTGAGTCCCTTGCTCACTTTGCCACTGTATTCAAGCAAGCCGGGCTGAAGACAGCTGGAATGCCAGAAACCGGTCCTCGGAAGCTTGTTTCCGGTCCAGGGAAGACATTGCTTGGCAGTTCGGGCTGGACTGTTCCCATGAGGCACAGGGTCAGACTGATTTGCATAAAGCCATGTCTGAACTGGGGTGGCAGAGTGGGCTAAAGAACGGTGATGGATTAAACCCAGATCTTTTGACTGGGTGTGAGTGTTTGATTGATTCAGATGCTCCGTCCATCACCACCCCCTTTTGTACCGCTTTTGGCCGCCATAAGTGTGGCAGGATATGCTCAGACGTGAGTCCCTTGCTCACTTTGCCACTGGATTCAAGCAAGCCGGGCTGAAGATGGCTGGAATGCCAGGAACCGGTCCTCGGAAGCTTGTTTCCGGTCCAGGGAAGACATGGCTTGGCAGTTCGGGCTGGACTGTTCCCATGAGGCACAGGGTCAGACTGATTTGCATGTAGCCATGTCTGAACTGGGGTGGCAGAGTGGGCTAAAGAATGGTGATGGATTAAACCCAGATCTTTTAACTGGGTGTGAGTGTTTGATTGATTCAGATGCTCCGTCCATCACCACCCCCTTTTGTACCGCTTTTGGCCTCCATAAGAGTGGCAGGGTATGCTCAGACGTGAGTCCCTTGCTCACTTTGCCACTGGATTCAAGCAAGCCGGGCTGAAGACGGCTGGAATGCCAGAAACCGGTTCTCGGAAGCTTGTTTCCGGTCCAAGGAAGACATGGCTTGGCAGTTCGGGCTGGACTGTTCCCATGAGGCACAGGGTCAGACTGATTTGCATATAGCCATGTCTGAACTGGGGTGGCAGAGTGGGCTAAAGAACGGTGATGGATTAAACCCAGATCTTTTGACTGGGTGTGAGTGTTTGATTGATTCAGATGCTCCGTCCACCACCACCCCCTTTTGTACCGCTTTTGGCCGCCATAAGTGTGGCAGGATATGCTCAGACGTGAGTCCCTTGCTCACTTTGCCACTGGATTCAAGCAAGCCGGGCTGAAGATGGCTGGAATGCCAGGAACCGGTCCTCGGAAGCTTGTTTCCGGTCCAGGGAAGACATGGCTTGGCAGTTCGGGCTGGACTGTTCCCATGAGGCACAGGGTCAGACTGATCTGCATGTAGCCATGTCTGAACTGGGGTGGGAGAGTGGGCTAAAGAATGGTGATGGATTAAACCCAGATCTTTTGACTGGGTGTGAGTGTTTGATTGATTCAGATGCTCCGTCCATCACCACCCCCTTTTGTACCGCTTTTGGCCGCCATAAGTGTGGCAGGGTATGCTCAGACGTGAATCCCTTGCTCACTTTGCCACTGGATTCAAGCAAGCCGGGCTGAAGATGGCTGGAATGCCAGAAACTGGTCCTCGGAAGCTTGTTTCCGGTCCAGGGAAGACATGGCTTGGCAGTTCGGGCTGGACTGTTCCCATGAGGCACAGGGTCAGACTGATTTGCATATAGCCATGACTGAACTGGGGTGGCAGAGTGGGCTAAAGAACGGTGATGGGTTAAACCCAGATCTTTTGACTGGGTTTGAGTGTTTGATTGATTCAGATGCTCCGTCCATCTCCACCCCCTTTTGTATCTCTTTACCCTGGGAAGGCATTCCATGGGCGTTGCACGGATGTTCCCACACAACTTTCATGGATATTGGCGCATCTCCAGATTTACAAAAACTTGTAAACCTGATGATGCGCCAAAATCTTACTTCTTCGCAGGGGAGGCGTAACGAGGAGTGATATCTCTATTTCTCCTCGTTTCATCCTCTTTCAATGTGTGCTGCATAGTGCCTTAAATACGGAGCATTCCTGCCTTTTCCCTGTCACGCAGCGCAGCTCAGCCAGGGGACCGCAGCGCTGCGTGACTTTCCCATAAATGAGCCCCAGGGGGTAGAGGCAAACTGAAGAAAAAACCTTTCCATTAAAAAAGGAATTCACAGGATTGGTTTCATGAGCTTTAGTTCATCAGCTGTAGAATCAATGCCACGGTGGCTGACAGGACACATTCATTTCCGCAGCAAAAAATGTCGAAATGCTTCTCTTTACTGGAGGGGCAACGAGCCACATGCCACCCTCCGGGGGCGTTTGATCATCAGCTGTAGATGTCACTGAATGTCAGGCTGCCATTACACGTTGTAAATAAGTCATTGATCCAGTGACTCCTGCATTGATGCTACAAGGTACGGCCACTTCCTCTGCTACCAAAACCTCCACTCTCCTTGAAAGTCTTGTCTGCTTCAGACATCCAACTGCTCAAACACTGTCTGCACCTCATCCACACCTGGATGTCCAGCACCTGCCAAAACCTCAGCCCTTGCCGAGAGAAAATTCCTCTCATCTGCCATAAAACCAAACAAGAAACATCACAAATTTTGCTCCATGGCATAATCCTTGGCAGCTTAAGGCTCCAACGTTCACAGAATGCCAAGTCACTTGGATTCACCCTGGACACCAACTGCAACGTCAAGGTACACATTGCAACAAAAAACCAAAGCCTGGTACGGAAGACACAGCCTTTAAAATGCTGTCTTTACAACGGGATGCCTTTAATGTGCAAATTTATATGAAGGGATGCCCGTACTATGCATATTTTTATAACAGGATACCTTTACCATGTATATTTATATGACAGGATGCCTTTGACTTTTTTCCTCTATATGGTTATGGAACTCCTCAGTGACTTGCAATATTCTTTCTATGTACAGCAGGGGGTACTTTATCTCTTATATAATATCACCGAAGCGAGCTAAACAGGTTGAAAACTGAAACTGTTCAGGCTAGTGTTGTGGCCTTAAATCAAGTTACCCATTTATATGTATTCACTGCTGTGGCAGCCCTCCTCTTGACTTCATCTTGTCCCCTTGTGCGGTGTAGGGTCTAGCATGGACATAGGAGTCACCTCAAGTTGAATGGCTCATGCTTTGGGGCTGCTTTGAACACGCCCCTCTCACAGCCTCACTCAGATTCAAACACTCATGGGCATATTTACAAACCATGGAGTGTAATGTTTTGTGATGTTTCGGGAGTGCAGATCACAAATTCATATCTACGAGGCCGCGCAAAGCCACTGCGCGTGTCTTTGCATGTCCTCATAGATATGGAATAAGGCAAGGTAGCGCAAATTGCTGCGTTGCCTTAGTCTGCGCTCGGGAGGTTTCCCATGGGCGTTGCGGTGGGTTTTCCCATGCAACACTCATTGATTTTGACACTTCGCCAGATTTACGAGAGCATGTCAATTTGTGGCAGTGCCAATAACTTACACCTCCAGAGCTGAGGCGTAACGAGGAGAAATAACATAATTTCTTCTTGTTTTTCTCCTCTTTCTATGTGCACTTCCTTCTGCAGCACACATTGGCATTGGCTTACAAAGAGAACATAGAGTGGCATGGAGCCACCCCATTGCTTACCATTGGTTGGCTTTCCGGTCACTTTCAATTGCCTGCTTCCTATTCGTGTCCCATCTTTTAAATCTTGTGTCTGTCCCTCCCTTGGAGCATTGACTCTTTACAATATGTTTCTTTGGCTATCATTGCTGCTTCCATTGCGTGCTTGGTAAGTACTGTATTTTTCTTTTGTGAAATTCACTTAAATGATGCGGGCAGCCCCATCTGAAGCGTTTCATGTTTTATTTTACTTTCACCACACTTAAAACCATTGGAGGATGCTGTGCAGTGTGTCTAGAAACCATTGGCAAAGCCAATAAGACACAAAGGCGCAAACTCTTGGCTTTGCCAATGCTTGTTTCCTCTAGGTACATAAGCCAAACAGGCAGAAGCAGAGAGTAATTCTGCACATGGGTACTTTCCGTTCAGGGGAGGGCGTGGGTGTTCTAGGGTTGGAATTCTTGAGCTTCTGACTATTTTCAAACATTCCTACAAGCTTTCTAACTGCTGGAAGTGGGTAGAAATGTCTTCCAGGTAAAGGTAAACCTATTTCCAGGGCGAAGGGAAGGTTAAGGTGAGGCTACAGCATAAGGGAGAGAAAAAACAATTCAAATGTAATAGCTCGGATGCACGGATATACGCCCAACTGCGCACTATGTGAAATGTACAGGTGCCAATAAATGTAATTTTGTTTGTTTGTTTGTATTTCTCTTATTATAACTTGTTACCTAATTGTTCTACTGCAAAGCGCTCTTAAGTCACGTTTGTGTCATATAAAACATAAATAAATCAGTAAATACATAAATGAACACCATACCCTGAAGTACAAAACTATTTCGCAATACAAGGTGAAAAGCAAACCTGGTGGCTGTCTGATAGTATCCCTTCAGGCTGTCTGTTATTAGCATCGCGTCAGGCTGTCTGTTATTAGCATCGCTTCAGGCTGTCTGTTATTAGCACCTCCTCAGGCTGTCTGTTATTAGCATCGCTTCATGCTGTCTGTTATTAGCATCGCTTCAGGCTGTCTGTTATTAGCACCTCTTCAGGCTGTCTATTATTAGCATCGCTTCAGGCTGTCTGTTATTAGCACCTCCTCAGGCTGTCTGTTATTAGCACCTCCTCAGGCTGTCTATTATTAGCATCGCTTCAGGCTGTCTGTTATTAGCACCTCCTCAGGCTGTCTGTTATTAGCACCTCCTCAGGCTGTCTGTTATTAGCATCGCTTCATGCTGTCTGTTATTAGCATCGCTTCAGGCTGTCTGTTATTAGCACCTCCTCAGGCTGTCTGTTATTAGCACCTCCTCAGGCTGTCTATTATTAGCATCGCTTCAGGCTGTCTGTTATTAGCACCTCCTCAGGCTGTCTATTATTAGCATCGCTTCAGGCTGTCTGTTATTAGCATTGCTCCAGGCTGTCTGTTATTAGCATCGCTTCAGGCTGTCTGTTATTAGCATCGCATCAGGCTGTCTGTTATTAGCATTGCTCCAGGCTGTCTGTTATTAGCATCGCTTCAGGCTGTCTGTTATTGGCAGCGCATCAGGCTGTCTGTTATTAGCATCGCTTCAGGCTGTCTATTATTAGCATCGCTTCAGGCTGTCTGTTATTAGCACCTCCTCAGGCTGTCTGTTATTAGCACCTCCTCAGGCTGTCTATTATTAGCATCGCTTCAGGCTGTCTGTTATTAGCACCTCCTCAGGCTGTCTATTATTAGCATCGCTTCAGGCTGTCTGTTATTAGCATTGCTCCAGGCTGTCTGTTATTAGCATCGCTTCAGGCTGTCTGTTATTAGCATCGCATCAGGCTGTCTGTTATTAGCATTGCTCCAGGCTGTCTGTTATTAGCATCGCTTCAGGCTGTCTGTTATTGGCAGCGCATCAGGCTGTCTGTTATTAGCATCGCTTCAGGCTGTCTGTTATTAGCATCGCATCAGGCTGTCTGATATTAGCATTGCTCCAGGCTGTCTGTTTTAGCATCGCTCGAGGCTGTCTGTTATCAGCATCGCTCCAGGCTGTCTGTTATTAGCATCGCTTCAGGCTGTCTGTTATTAGCATCGCATCAGGCTGTCTGTTATTAGCATTGCTCCAGGCTGTCTGTTATTAGCATCGCTTCAGGCTGTCTGTTATTGGCATCGCTTCCGGCTGTCTGTTATTAGCACCTCTTCAGGCTGTCTATTATTAGCATCGCTTCAGGCTGTCTGTTATTAGCACCTCCTCAGGCTGTCTATTATTAGCATCGCTTCATGCTGTCTGTTATTAGCATCGCTTCAGGCTGTCTGTTATTAGCACCTCCTCAGGCTGTCTGTTATTAGCATCGCTTCATGCTGTCTGTTATTAGCATCGCTTCAGGCTGTCTGTTATTAGCACCTCTTCAGGCTGTCTATTATTAGCATCGCTTCAGGCTGTCTGTTATTAGCACCTCCTCAGGCTGTCTGTTATTAGCACCTCCTCAGGCTGTCTATTATTAGCATCGCTTCAGGCTGTCTGTTATTAGCACCTCCTCAGGCTGTCTGTTATTAGCACCTCCTCAGGCTGTCTATTATTAGCATCGCTTCAGGCTGTCTGTTATCAGCACCTCCTCGGGCTGTCTATTATTAGCATCGCTTCAGGCTGTCTGTTATTAGCATTGCTCCAGGCTGTCTGTTATTAGCATCGCTTCAGGCTGTCTGTTATTAGCATCGCATCAGGCTGTCTGTTATTAGCATTGCTCCAGGCTGTCTGTTATTAGCATCGCTTCAGGCTGTCTGTTATTGGCAGCGCATCAGGCTGTCTGTTATTAGCATCGCTTCAGGCTGTCTGTTATTAGCATCGCATCAGGCTGTCTGTTATTAGCATTGCTCCAGGCTGTCTGTTTTAGCATCGCTCGAGGCTGTCTGTTATCAGCATCGCTCCAGGCTGTCTGTTATTAGCATCGCTTCAGGCTGTCTGTTATTAGCATCGCATCAGGCTGTCTGTTATTAGCATTGCTCCAGGCTGTCTGTTATTAGCATCGCTTCAGGCTGTCTGTTATTGGCATCGCTTCCGGCTGTCTGTTATTAGCATCGCATAAGGCTGTCTGTTATTAGCACCTCTTCAGGCTGTCTGTTATTAGCATTGCTTCAATCTGTCTGTTATTGGTATCGCTTGAAGTTGTCTGTTTTTAGCATCGCTCGAAGCTGTCTGTTATCAGCATCGCTTCAGGCTGTCTGTTATTAGCATCGCGTCAGGCTGTCTGTTATAAGCATCGCTTCAGGCTGTCTGTTATAAGCATCGCTTCAGGCTGTCTGTTATTAGCACCTCCTCGGGATGTCTGTTATTAGAATCGCTTCAGGCTGTCTGTTATTGATATCGCTTGAAGTTGTCTGTTTTTAGCATCGCTCGAGGCTGTCTGTTATTAGCATCGCTTCAGGCTGTCTGTTATTAGCATCGCTTCAGGCTGTCTGTTATTAGCATCGCTTCAGACTGCCTGTTATTAGCATCGGTTCAGGCTGTCTGTTATTAGCATCGCTTCAAGCTGTCTGTTATTAGCATCGCTTCAGGCTGTCTGTTATTAGCATCGCGTCAGATTGTCTGTTATAAGCATCGCTTCAGGCTGTCTGTTATAAGCATCGCTTCAGGCTGTCTGGTATTGGTATCGTTTCAGGCTGTCTGTTATTAGCACCTCCTCAGGCTGTCTGTTATTCGCATCGCTTCAGGCTGTCTGTTAATAGCACCTCCTCAGGCTGTCTGTTATTAGCATCGTTTCAGGCTGTCTGTTATTAGCATCGCATCAGGCTGTCTGTTATTAGCATCACTTCAGGCTGTCTGTTATTAGCATCGCTTCAGGCTGTCTGTTATTAGCATCGCTTCAGGCTGTCTGTTATTAGCACCTCCTCAGGCTGTCTGTTATTAGCACCTCCTCAGGCTGTCTGTTATTAGCATCGCTTCAGGCTGTCTGTTATTAGCATCGCATCAGTCTGTCTGTTATTAGCATCGCGTCAGGCTGTCTGTTATTGGCATCCCTCCAGGCTGCCTGTTATTAGCATCCCTCCAGGCTGTCTGTTATTGGTATCGCATCAGGCTGTCTGTTATTAGCATCGCTTCAGGCTGTCTGTTATTAGCATCCCTTCAGGCTGCCTGTTTTAGCATCGCTCGAGGCTGTCTGTTATCAGCATCGCTTCAGGCTGTTTGTTATTAGCATCGCTCCAGGCTGTCTTTTATTAGCATCGCTTCAGGCTGTCTGTTATTATCATCCCATCAGGCTGTCTGTTATTAGCATCGCTTCAGGCTGTTTGTTATTAGCATCGCTTCAGGCTGTCTGTTATTAGCATCGCTTCAGGCTGTCTTTTATTAGCATCGCTTCAGGCTGTTTGTTATTAGTATCGCTTCAGGCTGTCTGTTATTAGCATCGCATCAGGCTGTCTGTTATTAGCATCGCTTCAGGCTGTTTGTTATTAGCATCGCTTCAGGCTGTCTGTTATTATCATCCCATCAGGCTGTCTGTTATTAGCATCGCTTCAGGCTGTCTGTTATTAGCATCGCTTCAGGCTGTTTGTTATTAGTATCGCTTCAGGCTGTCTGGTATTAGCATCGCTTCAGGCTGTCTTTTATTAGCATCGCTTCAGGCTGTTTGTTATTAGTATCGCTTCAGGCTGTCTGGTATTAGCATCGCTTCAGGCTGTCTGTTATTATCATCCCATCAGGCTGTCTGTTATTAGCATCGCTTCAGGCTGTTTGTTATTAGCATCGCTTCAGGCTGTCTGTTATTAGCATCGCATCAGGCTGTCTATTATTAGCATCGCTTCAGGCTGTTTGTTATTAGCATCGCTTCAGGCTGTTTGTTATTAGCATCGCTTCAGGCTGTTTGTTATTAGCATCGCTTCAGGCTGTCTGTTATTAGCATCGCATCAGGCTGTCTGTTATAAGCATCGGTTCAGGCTGTGTGTTATTAGCATCGCTTCAGGCTGTCTGTTATTAGCATCGCTTCAGGCTGTCTGTTATTAGCATCGCTTCAGGCTGTCTGTTATTAGCATCGCTTCAGGCTTTCTGTTATTAGCATCGCATCAGGCTGTCTATTATTAGCATCGGTTCAGGCTGTGTGTTATTAGCATCGCTTCAGGCTGTCTGTTATTAGCATCGCTTCAGGCTTTCTGTTATTAGCATCGCATCAGGCTGTCTATTATTAGCATCGGTTCAGGCTGTGTGTTATTAGCATCGCTTCAGGCTGTCTGTTATTAGCATCGCTTCAGGCTGTCTGTTATTAGCATCGCTTCAGACAGTATGTTATTAGCATCGCTTCAGACTGTCTGTTATTAGCATCGCTTCAGACTGTCTGTTATTAGCATCGCTTCAGACTGTCTGTTATTAGCATCGCTTCAGACTGTCTGTTATTAGTATTGCTTCCGGCTGGCTGTTATAAGCATCGCTTCAGGCTGTCTGTTATTGGTATCGCTTCAGACTGTCTGTTATTAGCATCGCATCAGGCTGTCTGTTGGAAGCATCCCTCCAGGCTGCCTGTTATTAGCATCCCTCCAGGCTGTCTGTTATTGGTATCGCATCAGGCTGTCTGTTATTAGCATCGCTTCAGGCTGTCTGTTATTAGCATCCCTTCAGGCTGTCTGTTTTAGCATCGCTCGAGGCTGTCTGTTATCAGCATCGCTTCAGGCTGTTTGTTATTAGCATCGCTCCAGGCTGTCTTTTATTAGCATCGCTTCAGGCTGCCTGTTATTAGCATCGCATCAGGCTGTCTGTTATTAGCATCGCATCAGGCTGTCTATTATTAGCATCGGTTCAGGCTGTGTGTTATTAGCATCGCTTCAGGCTGTCTGTTATTAGCATCGCTTCAGGCTGTCTGTTATTAGCATCGCTTCAGGCTGCCTGTTATTAGCATCGCATCAGGCTGTCTATTATTAGCATCGGTTCAGGCTGTGTGTTATTAGCATCGCTTCAGGCTGTCTGTTATTAGCATCGCTTCAGGCTGTCTGTTATTAGCATCGCTTCAGGCTGTCTGTTATTAGCATCGCTTCAGGCTTTCTGTTATTAGCATCGCATCAGGCTGTCTATTATTAGCATCGGTTCAGGCTGTCTGTTATTAGCATCGCTTCAGGCTGTCTGTTATTAGCATCGCTTCAGGCTGTCTGTTATTAGCATCGCTTCAGACTGTCTGTTATTAGCATCGCTTCAGGCTGTCTGTTATTAGCATCGCTTCAGACTGTCTGTTATTAGCATCGCTTCAGACAGTATGTTATTAGCATCGCTTCAGACTGTCTGTTATTAGCATCGCTTCAGACTGTCTCTTATTAGCATCGCTTCAGACTGTCTGTTATTAGCATCGCTTCAGACTGTCTGTTATTAGTATTGCTTCAGGCTGTCTGTTATAAGCATCGCTTCAGGCTGTCTGTTATTGGTATCGCTTCAGACTGTCTGTTATTAGCATCGTATCAGGCTGTCTGTTATTGGCATCCCTCCAGGCTGTCTGTTATTAGCATCGCATCAGGCTGTCTGTTATCAGCATCGCTTCAGGCTGTTTGTTATTCGCATCGCTCCAGGCTGTCTGTTATTAGCATCGCTTCAGGCTGTCTGTTATTAGCATCGCTCCAGGCTGTCTGTTATTAGCATCGCTTCAGGCTGTCTGTTATTAGCATCGCTTCAGGCTGTCTGTTATTAGCATCGCTCCAGGCTGTCTGTTATTAGCATCGCTTCAGGCTGTCTGTTATTAGCATCGCTCCAGGCTGTCTGTTATTAGCATCGCTTCAGGCTGTCTGTTATTACCATCGCTCCAGGCTGTCTGTTATTAGCATCGCTTCAGGCTGTCTGTTATTAGCATCGCTTCAGGCTGTCTGTTATTAGCATCGCATCAGGCTGTCTGTTATTAGCATCCCTTCAGGCTGTCTGTTATTAGCATCGCTTCAGGCTGTCTGTTATTAGCATCGCATCAGGCTGTCTGTTATTAGCATGCCTTCAGGCTGTCTGTTATTAGCATCGCTTCAGGCTGTCTGTTATTAGCATCGCTTCAGGCTTTCTGTTATTAGCATCGCATCAGGCTGTCTATTATTAGCATCGGTTCAGGCTGTCTGTTATTAGCATCGCTTCAGGCTGTCTGTTATTAGCATCGCTTCAGGCTGTCTGTTATCAGCATCGCTTCAGGCTGTCTGTTATTAGCATCGGTTCAGGCTGTCTGTTATCAGCATCGCTTCAGGCTGTCTGTTATCAGCATCGCTCCAGGCTGTCTGTTATTGGCATCCCTCCAGGCTGTCTGTTATTAGCATCCCTTCAGGCTGTCTTTTATAAGCATCGCTCCAGGCTGTCTGTTATTAGCATCGCTTCAGGCTGTCTTTTATTAGCATCGCTTCAGGCTGTCTGTTATTAGCATTGCTTCAGGCTGTCTGTTATTGGCATCCCTTCAGGCTGTCTATTATTGGCATCCATCCAGGCTGTCTGTTATTAGCATCGCTTCAGGCTGTCTGTTATTAGCATCACATCAGGCTGTCTGTTATTAGCATCGCTTCAGACTGTCTGTTATTAGCATCGCATCAGGCTGTCTGTTATTAGCATCGCATCAGGCTGTCGGTTATTAGCATCGCTTCAGGCTGTCTGTTATTAGCATTGCTTCAGGCTGTCTGTTATTAGCATCGGTTCAGACTGTCTGTTATTAGCATCGCTTCAGGCTGTCTGTTATTGGCATCGCTTTAGGTTGTCTATTATTAGAGCTGCTTTTTATTTGTATAACTTAATCATCTGTAAAGATTACAAAACTTCAAATATTTAGAAAAGATTGCAAGTGTTGTCATATCATTAGTCTATGAGTGCCCTTGGAAAAGTGAAATTGCAAAGACTGAAACCGCGCAGTCACTGAGTGACATCTGCCTCCTTAGTTTTCCACCATGGAGGCATTAGAGTCACAGCAAAACATATATAAATGCAAACTCCTGAATATTCTCCAGGGCAGGAACCATGCTTGTGCACTCTCCATCACATGCATTAATGCCCCAGGGCACGCTTCAGAGCACGAGCCCTGCGGTTAGTAGGGTCCATCACATGCATTAATGCCCCAGGGCACGCTTCAGAGCAAGAGCCCTGCTGTCGTCAGGGTCCATCACATGCATTAATGCCCCAGGGCACGCTTCAGAGCACGAGCCCTGCGGTTAGTAGGGTCCATCACATGCATTAATGCCCCAGGGCACGCTTCAGAGCACGAGCCCTGCTCTTAGTAGGGTCCATCACATGCATTAATGCCCCAGGGCACGCTTCAGAGCACGAGCCCTGCGGTTAGTAGGGTCCATCACATGCATTAATGCCCCAGGGCACGCTTCAGAGCAAGAGCCCTGCTGTCGTCAGGGTCCATCACATGCATTAATGCCCCAGGGCACGCTTCAGAGCACGAGCCCTGCGGTTAGTAGGGTCCATCACATGCATTAATGCCCCAGGGCACGCTTCAGAGCACGAGCCCTGCTGTTAGTAGGGTCCATCACATGCATTAATGCCCCAGGGCACGCTTCAGAGCAAGAGCCCTGCTGTTAGTAGGGTCCATCACATGCATTAATGCCCCAGGGCACGCTTCAGAGCACGAGCCCTGCTTTTAGTAGGGTCCATCACATGCATTAATGCCCCAGGGCACGCTTCAGAGCACGAGCCCTGCTTTTAGTAGGGTCCATCACATGCATAAATGCCCCAGGGCACACTTCAGAGCACGAGCCCTGCTGTCGTCAGGGTCCATCACATGCATTAATGCCCCCAGGGCACGCTTCAGAGCAAGAGCCCTGCTGTCACCTTGGTCCATCACATGCATTAATGCCCCCAGGGCACGCTTCAGAGCACGAGCCCTGCTGTTAGTAGGGTCCATCACATGCATTAATGCCCCAGGGCACACTTCAGAGCACGAGCCCTGCTGTCGTCAGGGTCCATCACATGCATTAATGCCCCCAGGGCACGCTTCAGAGCAAGAGCCCTGCTGTCACCTTGGTCCATCACATGCATTAATGCCCCAGGGCACGCTTCAGAGCAAGAGCCCTGCTGTCGGCAGGGTCCATCACATGCATTAATGCCCCAGGGCACGCTTCAGAGCACGAGCCCTGCTGTCGGCAGGGTCCATCACATGCATTAATGCCCCAGGGCACGCTTCAGAGCACGAGCCCTGCTGTTAGTAGGGTCCATCACATGCATTAATGCCCCAGGGCACGCTTCAGAGCAAGAGCCCTGCTGTTAGTAGGGTCCATCACATGCATTAATGCCCCAGGGCACGCTTCAGAGCAAGAGCCCTGCTGTCGGCAGGGTCCATCACATACATTAATGCCCCAGGGCACGCTTCAGAGCACGAGCCCTGCTGTTAGTAGGGTCCATCACATGCATTAATGCCCCAGGGCACGCTTCAGAGCAAGAGCCCTGCTGTTAGTAGGGTCCATCACATGCATTAATGCCCCAGGGCACCCTTCAGAGCACGAGCCCTGCTGTCGTCAGGGTCCATCACATGCATTAATGCCCCCAGGGCACGCTTCAGAGCAAGAGCCCTGCTGTCACCTTGGTCCATCACATGCATTAATGCCCCAGGGCACACTTCAGAGCACGAGCCCTGCTGTCGTCAGGGTCCATCACATGCATTAATGCCCCCAGGGCACGCTTCAGAGCAAGAGCCCTGCTGTCACCTTGGTCCATCACATGCATTAATGCCCCAGGGCACGCTTCAGAGCACGAGCCCTGCTGTTAGTAGGGTCCATCACATGCATTAATGCCCCAGGGCACGCTTCAGAGCAAGAGCCCTGCTGTTAGTAGGGTCCATCACATGCATTAATGCCCCAGGGCACCCTTCAGAGCAAGAGCCCTGCTGTCGTCAGGGTCCATCACATGCATTAATGCCCCAGGGCACGCTTCAGAGCAAGAGCCCTGCTGTTAGTAGGGTCCATCACATGCATTAATGCCCCCAGGGCACGCTTCAGAGCACGAGCCCTGCTGTTAGTAGGGTCCATCACATGCATTAATGCCCCCAGGGCACGCTTCAGAGCAAGAGCCCTGCTGTTAGTAGGGTCCATCACATGCATTAATGCCCCAGGGCACGCTTCAGAGCACGAGCCCTGCTTTTAGTAGGGTCCATCACATGCATTAATGCCCCCAGGGCACGCTTCAGAGCACGAGCCCTGCTGTTAGTAGGGTCCATCACATGCATTAATGCCCCCAGGGCACACTTCAGAGCACGAGCCCTGCTGTCGTCAGGGTCCATCACATGCATTAATGCCCCAGGGCACGCTTCAGAGCACGAGCCCTGCTGTTAGTAGGGTCCATCACATGCATTAATGCCCCAGGGCACGCTTCAGAGCAAGAGCCCTGCTGTCGTCAGGGTCCATCACATGCATTAATGCCCCAGGGCACGCTTCAGAGCAAGAGCCCTGCTGTCGTCAGGGTCCATCACATGCATTAATGCCCCAGGGCACGCTTCAGAGCAAGAGCCCTGCTGTCGTCAGGGTCCATCACATGCATTAATGCCCCAGGGCACGCTTCAGAGCACGAGCCCTGCTGTTAGTAGGGTCCATCACATGCATTAATGCCCCAGGGCACGCTTCAGAGCAAGAGCCCTGTTGTCGTCAGGGTCCATCACATGCATTAATGCCCCAGGGCACGCTTCAGAGCAAGAGCCCTGCTGTCGTCAGGGTCCATCACATGCATTAATGCCCCAGGGCACGCTTCAGAGCAAGAGCCCTGCTGTCGTCAGGGTCCATCACATGCATTAATGCCCCAGGGCACGCTTCAGAGCAAGAGCCCTGCTGTTAGTAGGGTCCATCACATGCATTAATGCCCCATGGCACGCTTCAGAGCAAGAGCCCTGCTGTCGTCAGGGTCCATCACATGCATTAATGCCCCAGGGCACCCTTCAGAGCAAGAGCCCTGCTGTTAGTAGGGTCCATCAAATGCATTAATACCCCCAGGGCACGCTTCAGAGCACGAGCCCTGCTGTTAGTAGGGTCTATCACATGCATTATTGCCCCAGGGCACGCTTCAGAGCAAGAGCCCTGCTGTTAGTAGGGTCCATCACATGCATTAATGCCCCAAGGCACGCTTCAGAGCAAGAGCCCTGCTGTCGTCAGGGTCCATCACATGCATTAATGCCCCAGGGCACGCTTCAGAGCAAGAGCCCTGCTGTTAGTAGGGTCCATCACATGCATTAATGCCCCAGGGCACGCTTCAGAGCACGAGCCCTGCGGTTAGTAGGGTCCATCACATGCATTAATGCCCCAGGGCACACTTCAGAGCACGAGCCCTGCTGTCGTCAGGGTCCATCACATGCATTAATGCCCCAGGGCACGCTTCAGAGCAAGAGCCCTGCTCTTAGTAGGGTCCATCACATGCATTAATGCCCCAGGGCACACTTCAGAGTACGAGCCCTGCTGTCGTCAGGGTCCATCACATGCATTAATGCCCCAGGGCACGCTTCAGAGCAAGAGCCCTGCTGTTAGTAGGGTCCATCACATGCATTAATGCCCCAGGGCAAGCTTCAGAGCAAGAGCCCTGCTGTCGTCAGGGTCCATCACATGCATTAATGCCCCAGGGCACGCTTCAGAGCAAGAGCCCTGCTGTTGGTAGGGTCCATCACATGCATCAATGCCCCCAGGGCACGCTTCAGAGCACGAGCCCTGCGGTTAGTAGGGTCCATCACGTGCATTAATGCCCCCAGGGCACGCTTCAGAGCACGAGCCCTGCTGTTGTCAGGGTCCATCACATGCATTAATGCCCCAGGGCACGCTTCAGAGCACGAGCCCTGCTGTTGTCAGTGTCCATCACATGCATTAATGCCCCAGGGCATGCTTCAGAGCAAGAGCCCTGCTGTTAGTAGGGTCCATCACATGCATTAATGCCCCAGGGCACGCTTCAGAGCAAGAGCCCTGCTGTCGTCAGGGTCCATCACATGCATTAATGCCCCAGGGCACGCTTCAGAGCACGAGCCCTGCTGTTAGTAGGGTCCATCACATGCATTAATGCCCCATGGCACGCTTCAGAGCAAGAGCCCTGCTGTCGTCAGGGTCCATCACATGCATTAATGCCCCAGGGCACGCTTCAGAGCAAGAGCCCTGCTGTCGTCAGGGTCCATCACATGCATTAATGCCCCTGGGCACGCTTCAGAGCACGAGCCCTGCTGTCGTCAGGGTCCATCACATGCATTAATGCCCCCAGGGCACCCTTCAGAGCAAGAGCCCTGCTGTCGTCAGGATCCATCACATGCATTAATGCCCCCAGGGCACGCTTCAGAGCAAGAGCCCTGCTGTCGTCAGGGTCCATCACATGCATTAATGCCCCATGGCACGCTTCAGAGCAAGAGCCCTGCTGTCGTCCGGGTCCATCACATGCATTAATGCCCCAGGGCACGCTTCAGAGCAAGAGCCCTGCTGTTAGTAGGGTCCATCACATGCATTAATGCCCCCAGGGCACGCTTCAGAGCACGAGCCCTGCTGTTAGTAGGGTCCATCACATGCATTAATGCCCCAGGGCACGCTTCAGAGCAAGAGCCCTGCTGTTAGTAGGGTCCATCACATGCATTAATGCCCCAGGGCACGCTTCAGAGCAAGAGCCCTGCTGTTAGTAGGGTCCATCACATGCATTAATGCCCCAGGGCACGCTTCAGAGCAAGAGCCCTGCTGTCGTCAGGGTCCATCATATGCATTAATGCCCCAGGGCACGCTTCAGAGTAAGAGCCCTGCTGTCGTCAGGGTCCATCATATGCATTAATGCCCCCAGGGCACGCTTCAGAGCAAGAGCCCTGCTGTCGTCAGGGTCCATCACATGCATTAATGCCCCAGGGCACGCTTCAGAGCAAGAGCCCTGCTGTTAGTAGGGTCCATCACATGCATTAATGCCCCAGGGCACGCTTCACAGCAAGAGCCCTGCTGTCGTCAGGGTCCATCACATGCATTAATGACCCAGGGCACGCTTCAGAGCAAGAGCCCTGCTGTTAGTAGGGTCCATCACATGCATTAATGCCCCAGGGCACACTTCAGAGCACGAGCCCTGCTGTCGTCAGGGTCCATCACATGCATTAATGCCCCCAGGGCACGCTTCAGAGCAAGAGCCCTGCTGTCACCTTGGTCCATCACATGCATTAATGCCCCAGGGCACGCTTCAGAGCACGAGCCCTGCTGTTAGTAGGGTCCATCACCTGCATTAATGCCCCAGGGCACGCTTCAGAGCAAGAGCCCTGCTGTTAGTAGGGTCCATCACATGCATTAATGCCCCAGGGCACGCTTCAGAGCACGAGCCCTGCTTTTAGTAGGGTCCATCACATGCATTAATGCCCCCAGGGCACTCTTCAGAGCACGAGCCCTGCTGTAAGTAGGGTCCATCACATGCATTAATGCCCCCAGGGCACGCTTCAGAGCACGAGCCCTGCTTTTAGTAGGGTCCATCACATGCATTAATGCCCCCAGGGCACGCTTCAGAGCACGAGCCCTGCTGTTAGTAGGGTCCATCACATGCATTAATGCCCCATGGCACGCTTCAGAGCAAGAGCCCTGCTGTCGTCAGGGTCCATCACATGCATTAATGCCCCCAGGGCACGCTTCAGAGCAAGAGCCCTGCTGTCGTCAGGGTCCATCACATGCATTAATGCCCCAGGGCACGCTTCAGAGCAAGAGCCCTGCTGTCGTCAGGGTCCATCACATGCATTAATGCCCCAGGGCACGCTTCAGAGCACGAGCCCTGCTGTTAGTAGGGTCCATCACATGCATTAATGCCCCAGGGCACGCTTCAGAGCAAGAGCCCTGCTGTCGTCAGGGTCCATCACATGCATTAATGCCCCAGGGCACGCTTCAGAGCAAGAGCCCTGCTGTCGTCAGGGTCCATCACATGCATTAATGCCCCAGGGCACGCTTCAGAGCAAGAGCCCTGCTGTCGTCAGGGTCCATCACATGCATTAATGCCCCATGGCACACTTCAGAGCAAGAGCCCTGCTGTCGTCAGGGTCCATCACATGCATTAATGCCCCAGGGCACGCTTGAGAGCAAGAGCCCTGCTGTTAGTAGGGTCCATCACATGCATTAATACCCCCAGGGCACGCTTCAGAGCACGAGCCCTGCTGTTAGTAGGGTCCATCACATGCATTATTGCCCCAGGGCACGCTTCAGAGCAAGAGCCCTGCTGTTAGTAGGGTCCATCACATGCATTAATGCCCCAGGGCACACTTCAGAGCACGAGCCCTGCTGTCGTCAGGGTCCATCACATTCATTAATGCCCCAGGGCACAATTCAGAGCACGAGCCCTGCTGTTAGTAGGGTCCATCACATGCATTAATGCCCCAGGGCACGCTTCAGAGCAAGAGCCCTGCTGTTAGTAGGGTCCATCACATGCATTAATGCCCCATGGCACGCTTCAGAGCAAGAGCCCTGCTGTCGTCAGGGTCCATCACATGCATTAATGCCCCCAGGGCACGCTTCAGAGCACGAGCCCTGCTGTCGTCAGGGTCCATCACATGCATTAATGCCCCAGGGCACGCTTCAGAGCACGAGCCCTGCTGTTAGTAGGGTCCATCACATGCATTAATGCCCCCAGGGCACGCTTCAGAGCACGAGCCCTGCTGTTAGAAGGGTCCATCACATGCATTAATGCCCCAGGGCACCCTTCAGAGCAAGAGCCCTGCTGTTAGTAGGGTCCATCACATGCATTAATGCCCCCAGGGCACGCTTCAGAGCACGAGCCCTGCTGTTAGTAGGGTCCATCACATGCATTAATGCCCCAGGGCACGCTTCAGAGCAAGAGCCCTGCTGTCGTCAGGGTCCATCACATGCATTAATGCCCCAGGGCACGCTTCAGAGCAAGAGCCCTGCTGTCGTCAGGGTCCATCACATGCATTAATGCCCCAGGGCACGCTTCAGAGCAAGAGCCCTGCTGTCGTCAGGGTCCATCACATGCATTAATGCCCCCAGGGCACGCTTCAGAGCAAGAGCCCTGCTGTTGTCAGGGTCCATCACATGCATTAATGCCCCAGGGCACGCTTCAGAGCACGAGCCCTGCTGTTGTCAGGGTCCATCACATGCATCAATGCCCCCAGGGCACGCTTCAGAGCACGAGCCCTGCGGTTAGTAGGGTCCATCACGTGCATTAATGCCCCCAGGGCACGCTTCAGAGCACGAGCCCTGCTGTTAGTAGGGTCCATCACATGCATTAATGCCCCAGGGCACGCTTCAGAGCAAGAGCCCTGCTGTTAGTAGGGTCCATCACATGCATCAATGCCCCCAGGGCACGCTTCAGAGCACGAGCCCTGCTGTTGTCAGGGTCCATCACATGCATTAATGCCCCAGGGCACGCTTCAGAGCAAGAGCCCTGCTGTTAGTAGGGTCCATCACATGCATTAATGCCCCATGGTACGCTTCAGAGCACGAGCCCTGCTTTTAGTAGGGTCCATCACATGCATTAATGCCGCAGGGCACGCTTCAGAGCAAGAGCCCTGCTGTCGTCAGGGTCCATCACATGCATTAATGCCCCAGGGCACGCTTCAGAGCAAGAGCCCTGCTGTCGTCAGGGTCCATCACATGCATTAATGCCCCATGGCACGCTTCAGAGCAAGAGCCCTGCTGTCGTCAGGGTCCATCACATGCATTAATGCCCCAGGGCACGCTTCAGAGCACGAGCCCTGCTGTCGTCAGGGTCCATCACATGCATTAATGCCCCAGGGCACGCTTCAGAGCAAGAGCCCTGCTGTTAGTAGGGTCCATCACATGCATTAATGCCCCATGGTACGCTTCAGAGCACGAGCCCTGCTTTTAGTAGGGTCCATCACATGCATTAATGCCCCAGGGCACGCTTCAGAGCAAGAGCCCTGCTGTCGTCAGGGTCCATCACATGCATTAATGCCCCAGGGCACGCTTCAGAGCAAGAGCCCTGCTGTCGTCAGGGTCCATCACATGCATTAATGCCCCCAGGGCACGCTTCAGAGCACGAGCCCTGCTGTTAGTAGGGTCCATCACATGCATTAATGACCCCAGGGGAAGCTTCAGAGCAAGAGCCCTGCTGTTAGTAGGGTCCATCACATGCATTAATGCCCCATGGTACGCTTCAGAGCACGAGCCCTGCTTTTAGTAGGGTCCATCACATGCATTAATGCCCCAGGGCACACTTCAGAGTACGAGCCCTGCTGTCGTCAGGGTCCATCACATGCATTAATGCCCCAGGGCACGCTTCAGAGCACGAGCCCTGCTGTTAGAAGGGTCCATCACATGCATTAATGCCCCCAGGGGAAGCTTCAGAGCAAGAGCCCTGCTGTTAGTAGGGTCCATCACATGCATTAATGCCCCATGGTACGCTTCAGAGCACGAGCCCTGCTCTTAGTAGGGTCCATCACATGCATTAATGCCCCAGGGCACACTTCAGAGTACGAGCCCTGCTGTCGTCAGGGTCCATCACATGCATTAATGCCCCAGGGCACGCTTCAGAGCAAGAGCCCTGCTGTCGTCAGGGTCCATCACATGCATTAATGCCCCAGGGCACGCTTCAGAGCACGAGCCCTGCTTTTAGTAGGGTCCATCACATGCATTAATGCCCCCAGGGCACGCTTCAGAGCACGAGCCCTGCTGTTAGAAGGGTCCATCACATGCATTAATGCCCCAGGGCACGCTTCAGAGCACGAGCCCTGCTGTTAGTAGGGTCCATCACATGCATTAATGCCCCAGGGCACGCTTCAGAGCAAGAGCCCTGCTGTTAGTAGGGTCCATCACATGCATTAATGCCCCCAGGGCACGCTTCAGAGCAAGACCCCTGCTGTCGTCAGGGTCCATCACATGCATTAATGCCCCAGGGCACGCTTCAGAGCACGAGCCCTGCTGTTAGAAGGGTCCATCACATGCATTAATGCCCCAGGGCACGCTTCAGAGCACGAGCCCTGCTGTTAGTAGGGTCCATCACATGCATTAATGCCCCAGGGCACGCTTCAGAGCAAGAGCCCTGCTGTTAGTAGGGTCCATCACATGCATTAATGCCCCCAGGGCACGCTTCAGAGCAAGACCCCTGCTGTCGTCAGGGTCCATCACATGCATTAATGCCCCAGGGCACGCTTCAGAGGACGAGCCCTGCTGTTAGAAGGGTCCATCACATGCATTAATGCCCCATGGCACGCTTCAGAGCACGAGCCCTGCTGTTAGTAGGGTCCATCACATGCATTAATGCCCCATGGCACGCTTCAGAGCACGAGCCCTGCTGTCGTCAGGGTCCATCACATGCATTAATGCCCCCAGGGCACGCTTCAGAGCACGAGCCCTGCTGTCGTCAGGGTCCATCACATGCATTAATGCCCCAGGGCACGCTTCAGAGCACGAGCCCTGCTGTCGTCAGGGTCCATCACATGCATTAATGCCCCAGGGCACGCTTCAGAGCACGAGCCCTGCTTTTAGTAGGGTCCATCACATGCATTAATGCCCCCAGGGCACGCTTCAGAGCACGAGCCCTGCTGTTAGAAGGGTCCATCACATGCATTAATGCCCCAGGGCACGCTTCAGAGCACGAGCCCTGCTGTTAGTAGGGTCCATCACATGCATTAATGCCCCAGGGCACGCTTCAGAGCAAGAGCCCTGCTGTTAGTAGGGTCCATCACATGCATTAATGCCCCCAGGGCACGCTTCAGAGCAAGACCCCTGCTGTCGTCAGGGTCCATCACATGCATTAATGCCCCAGGGCACGCTTCAGAGCACGAGCCCTGCTGTTAGAAGGGTCCATCACATGCATTAATGCCCCCAGGGGAAGCTTCAGAGCAAGAGCCCTGCTGTTAGTAGGGTCCATCACATGCATTAATGCCCCATGGTACGCTTCAGAGCACGAGCCCTGCTTTTAGTAGGGTCCATCACATGCATTAATGCCCCAGGGCACGCTTCAGAGCAAGAGCCCTGCTGTCGTCAGGGTCCATCACATGCATTAATGCCCCAGGGCACGCTTCAGAGCAAGAGCCCTGCTGTCGTCAGGGTCCATCACATGCATTAATGCCCCCAGGGCACGCTTCAGAGCAAGAGCCCTGCTGTCGTCAGGGTCCATCACATGCATTAATGCCCCATGGCACGCTTCAGAGCAAGAGCCCTGCTGTCGTCAGGGTCCATCACATGCATTAATGCCCCAGGGCACGCTTCAGAGCACGAGCCCTGCTTTTAGTAGGGTCCATCACATGCATTAATGCCCCCAGGGCACGCTTCAGAGCACGAGCCCTGCTGTTAGAAGGGTCCATCACATGCATTAATGCCCCAGGGCACGCTTCAGAGCACGAGCCCTGCTGTTAGTAGGGTCCATCACATGCATTAATGCCCCAGGGCACGCTTCAGAGCAAGAGCCCTGCTGTTAGTAGGGTCCATCACATGCATTAATGCCCCCAGGGCACGCTTCAGAGCAAGACCCCTGCTGTCGTCAGGGTCCATCACATGCATTAATGCCCCAGGGCACGCTTCAGAGCACGAGCCCTGCTGTTAGAAGGGTCCATCACATGCATTAATGCCCCAGGGCACGCTTCAGAGCACGAGCCCTGCTGTTAGTAGGGTCCATCACATGCAT
The DNA here is from genome assembly GCF_964263255.1 of Lissotriton vulgaris. Lineage (NCBI taxonomy): Eukaryota > Metazoa > Chordata > Amphibia > Caudata > Salamandridae > Lissotriton > Lissotriton vulgaris. The sequence goes on along the minus strand of NW_028246896.1, from coordinate 60,715 downwards.
TAATGCCCCAGGGCACGCTTCAGAGCAAGAGCCCTGCTGTTAGTAGGGTCCATCACATGCATTAATGCCCCCAGGGCACGCTTCAGAGCAAGACCCCTGCTGTCGTCAGGGTCCATCACATGCATTAATGCCCCAGGGCACACTTCAGAGCACGAGCCCTGTCGTCAGGGTCCATCACATGCATTAATGCCCCAGGGCACGCTTCAGAGCACGAGCCCTGCTGTTAGAAGGGTCCATCACATGCATTAATGCCCCATGGCACGCTTCAGAGCACGAGCCCTGCTGTTAGTAGGGTCCATCACATGCATTAATGCCCCATGGCACGCTTCAGAGCACAAGCCCTGCTGTCGTCAGGGTCCATCACATGCATTAATGCCCCCAGGGCACGCTTCAGAGCACGAGCCCTGCTGTCGTCAGGGTCCATCACATGCATTAATGCCCCATGGCACGCTTCAGAGCACGAGCCCTGCTGTCGTCAGGGTCCATCACATGCATTAATGCCCCATGGCACGCTTCAGAGCACGAGCCCTGCTGTCGTCAGGGTCCATCACATGCATTAATGCCCCATGGCACGCTTCAGAGCACGAGCCCTGCTGTCGTCAGGGTCCATCATATACTTCAAAGCAGGTTGAGCACTGGAAAGTAAAGAAGTAGAATAAGCTTTTGTGTCAATTTGCATGACACATCTCTCCCCATCTTCACAAGAAACCTCAAAACCTGGCTTTTCGACAGACCCCCTCCTTGCTGGACTGCAACCTGCGAAACCCCCTCCCCCAGAGCCTTGAGACTAGGCCATGGTGGTAAATTCTGTTCCGCTCGCGGAATTTGCGGATTTTGGGTAATTTTGTATTCCGTTGAAAACGCAGAATTGCCAAATAATCCACAATCCGTGGCTTTGTGGATTAATTTGCTTGTTTGCGCTTTGAAAATGCGTGTTCGCAAGATATTTCTCCCCAAGCACGCAAATAGCGTTCGTGAACAGGAAAAATCATAGCGAATGAGCGGAACAAGCAATTCCGCATGTTCACTGAACTTTTGCTAGGTCGCAGAGATTTTTTACCGTTTCGCGAAGCTTTGTGTTACACGACTACGCAAATTCCGCCCATCCCTAGCCTCCTTGAGACCCTCATGGGTGAGTAGTAGCGCTTAACAAACGCATGATTGATTGATTATTGACTTTTGTGACGCAAACACGGAGTAAAATCTTAGCAAATATACCTTGTTACCTATTTACAAATACCTTCCCACCGCTCTTTAGAAACAATCGCACACCAACATGCAAAAATTCAAGGTTGAAAATAACATTTGGCTCAGAAAATCACCTCTGAAGTCATTAGTGTCAGGGGTCACACCTCAGCATTTCACGTGATTTCATTGGTGCGTCGCATGCAACTTGATTTCACAAGCATCAATGGCAGCGGGTGATGAGATTGGGTGCGTGGGTGCTGCTGCAAAGGCTTCGAGCATGTACAGAGGTCGTGTCCATCTGCCACACTGTAAAGTGTCCGCTCCCCTCCCGCCACGACAAGAACCTCCGAAGTCCAGCACGGTCCAGTCCGAGGAGCTGGGAAGCCATTCCTTTGTGGGCCTCTCTGCTGGAACTGCCCTGTGGAGAAGTAAAGGGCCTTCCTGCGGCTCCTTTCTCAATTCTTTAACCCTCTATCCTTTCTGGTCTGTCTTTACACCAGTGCCTACGTAACGTTTGTTCTTGTGTTTGAGTGTCTGCACTTTACTGCAGTATTGTACCTCTACTTGTACTTTGTTCGCTTTTGTAACCTGCACACACGTCACTTTTTCCTCCTGTAATGCACCGTTTGCTCCTCTTGTATTTTGTTTGCTCACAATTGTCACTTTTGCCTCATGTTATGTAACGTTTGCTTTTGTAATTTGTTCACATGTAATTCTCTCCTCATGTATCAGTTCTGTTCCTATTGTGAAGCGCTCGGACACCCTCGGGTAAGGTCCGCGCGAGATAAAAACGCATAAATAAAGAAATAAATAAATAAATCTCTGTACATTTCTCTCTCCCCACTTCCTCTCCACCCCCACCCCCCAACCTTGATTACTTTTGGAGCTGTCTGAACTTGGAGCGCGCTCACCTCCTCCCCTGAAGCCGCAGCTCAGGTTTCCTCTCTGAAAGTCTCCAGTCTAAACATTCAATTACTGCAGAGAACAGGAAATGAAAGGTGCTTTTAAGAGGCATTCCAGCCGCACTCGTGCCCCCTCGTCTCCCCCCTCTCGCCCTTTCCACTGCTTCTGCCAAACTTCTGAAGCCGCATTCCTGAAGAGGCCGCAGGAGGCACTTTAATCCAACCGAGGCGTGCGCGTCCGAGAGTGTCTCACCACTCAAGGCTGAGACATGCGCGCCTCCGAGAGTGTCTCACCACTCAAGGCTGAGACATGCGCGCCTCCGAGAGTGTCTCACCACTCAAGGCTGAGACATGCGCGCCTCCGAGAGTGTCTCACCACTCAAGGCTGAGACACTCAGGAGCGCAACCTGAGATCCGTGCAGACTCACGACTGCAGGGTCCTGCCCCCCCCACCCACACTCAGGGCTCACACACTCAGTAGCACCCCCTGACACCCGTGCGCACCCACATCTTCTGGGGTCCACATCGCTAAAAAGGCCGCAGGACGCTGTTGTAACCTAGTCCTGGTTTCCCCCTGCAACCTTAGGCAAGTGGTGCCTACCAGCTCTCCTGCGCGAGAGCATCCATTGTCCCCTGCCCTCCTGATTGGTTCCCCAACATTCCGCACTGTCCTGGTTCCGTTCCCTTGCCCCCAACTGTCATAATGATTCTGACTAACTGACCTACGCACCGCCTTAAGGTGTGGGGCTGATTTAATAAAACTTCTACTTCTTTATCTTACCTTGACTCTGACCTTAATTGCAACAGTGGCGACGAGGACCTCAGCCCCTCACCGTGAACCCACTGCCTTCCAGTTTGAATGCGGAAGCAACCTTTTCTAAAGGCTCGGTGCTGCAGCTGGTTCAGGGAAGAACTGGCTTGATTTTAACAAGTCGGGGGCAAAGAATAGCTCCGTAATTCCGGCAAGTCGACTTTTGAGTGAGTCGAACGTGTAATGAGCCATCGACTTTTGAGTGAGTCGAATGTGAAATGAACCATGGACGCATAGCAGATTTATTCGACCAGTGAATACCTTTTGAAACTTGGGCTTCTTGTGAAACTGACGAAGAAAGACTCGAGATAAGGATGACTGGACCCTGAGCAAGTTCATGTGGTGAGCCATGAAGTACAGTGAGGAAACTGAGCAGCCTCCGTGAATCTCGGCAAGTTTATTTGAAGAGTGAAAGTGATAAATGAACCTTGGACTTTCTAAAAATTAATTGTGACCGTGAATACTAATGAAACTTTGGGCGTTTTTGTGGAGCTAGTAAAGCAAAGGAAAAAAAACGCTAGACCGAAGCAGATGAACACTGGAATCTGAGCGAGTCCTGGAGGGGAGCCTGGGTAGCCGGGTGGTGGTGAAGTGAGCAGAGCAGGGAACCATACTAAAATAATCTCTGTTACCGCGTTTAATGATGTTTAAGCTGCGCGTTAGCGTGTGAAGTGAGACCCTCCTCACATACAGCGCAAACCCAAGGCCAAAAGAGATAACGCTGTGAGAAAAACAAAGAATTGCCAGCTGAAAGTATATAAGCATTGAAAGGATATAGCGCGTAAAGTTCTCCACAATATCGAAGATCTGTGCAGCGCATGTCAAATGAGCAGTGTCTTAAGTGAAAGTGAGGTGCATTTTAGAGCGGCGTAAACCCTTGATTGTGTAACTGTCCGAATGAAAAAAGGGTGATACCTGGTGAAGCCTTCTCGCTTATGAATGAAAATGGACTTTCTGTTGTGAATAAATGATGAAGACATCACTCACTGAAGTCGGAGGTGTGTGCCGATCCTCTGCGGTGTGAGAGCCTGCTGGTGTCAACTTCTGGTGCCGAGATTTGGGTGTCTCGAGACGTCCGACTGTTCCGGTTTTCCTCGCTGGTTCCTCTATGCGGGTGTGGTCAATCGCGACGCTTCAGCTGCATCATTGCTGTGAGGTACGGCCGCACGGCTTTTGCAGTTTTCCTCTTTCAGGAGACCTTTTTCTGTCAGCCGAACCTTCGTTTCCTGCGCATATTCCCTGAGGCAAATCCAGTCAGCTGTTTTCGCGCTTCTTCTTCAAGCCAATCTGCGCATGCTCAACTGCGTGTGACGTCACTGGATGGCAGCGCTGGAGGCCATGTTGAGTAATAAGTAAACAAAAGCGTCTCACTCACGCTTCCCGCGAGTCAGTGTTCAAGCCTGCCAACGTTTTGATTGCGAACTGTGCACTAATTAAAAACAAAAGCTATTAATATTACAAGCATAACGTGACAGTACCAGATGTGTAAACACCAACTGAAGTAACACACGCTCCCGCTGCAATTACACAGATCGTGTTGCTCCAGTTAACACATAAAAAGAAATTATATAAGTTGAATTTGTCTGCAGCAGTAACATGGATAAAAACATAATATGCATCTTACCCCCACCAGAAAAAAAAGGCAAGAAGGGAGCGAACAGAAATGTATTGAAGGAGGTGATGGATGACTTAAGTGAACATTACAAACAAAAACTGTTTGTCAACGCACAAAGAGACAAAATTCACTGGGAAAATGGTGATTGCAAAAATGAATTAAACATAAGTGAAACCAAACCTGAGAATACCATTGACATAAACGGAGTTGGAATTGACGTTATCGCGGATTCAGGTTCAAATTGTACAGTGATAAGCAAAGGTATATGGAAGAGTAAATTGGCTGTGACACTAGGGAATGAATTAGAAGAAGCTGACACGTCCCCGAAGACATACACAGGAGAAAACATTAATTCAATGGGTTGTAGAGAAGCAAAATTGAGCTATATGAAGAGAAGCACATGGAGTATGGTTTATATTTCAGAAGAAGGACCCTCGGTACTGGGGTGGGAAGAACAGAAGAAATGTAAAATAATGAAAGATCCCAACGGTACTGAACCTTTGAATAGGCTGGCACAAAACAACAACAGACTCATTACAAGCTCCAAGATGTTGAGTGAGAGTAAGCCATCGTCTACGACCAAAAGTGGATGGATAAAGACTGCATGGAGTAAAGAATGGAAAAATGTAGCAGCCATTGACAAATTCGAAGAAAAACAAAATGCATTCATGAGTTATGATGCTGAAGACAATATTAGCAAAGAATTCAAGAAAAAGATCAGTGAAGAAGTTCTGGTAGATAAAAGGGAACCGGTCTATAAAGGAACATGTATGGTATCTCAGTCCACAGTGCTGGTGGAGGACTTTTGCAATTCTACCTGCCACAAAGATGGGGAAGTGTGGCACTCTACTGCACTGATTGAGTCAAAATCCATCACAAGAAAGAATGATGCTGATGACGGTGACCTGGAAGAAGAGGATGGTCAGTGTCTGGTGGAGTCTAGGTGTAACATGCAAGGAGAGTACTATGACTGGTTATATAATGAAGAGCCAGGGAATGATAGTAATGAGACACACAAACACGTACTATGTCCTCACCCCAAAGTTCAGTTAAGGAAAAACAAGAGGCTTGTGAAACGCTGGAGAGAATGTGAGCTAAGAGACGCAGAGGACACAACCACGCTCTCTAGAGACACTCACTTGATGAAATGGGAAGGAGGACAGGTCTTTGTGGATGCATGTATTGAAGGAGTGAGAGTTGTTGGAAAAGAAAGTACAAGTGACACTGGTACAGAGTACAACAAGAGAAGTGACGTCAGACCTATCATCGAGGGCGACAACGTGAGGGATACCCGTTGTATGAGTAAGCGTAGGCGTAGACGCAGTACATTATGGTCCTGGAAATATCCCAAGAAAAAGGATTCCAAAGCCGTGGTCACTCACCTGGTTGGAGAAGTCAGTACAAGTAATAGCAGACTGGAGCACAATACCAAAAGGGATTGCCAAGGCGGAGTGAACGATGAGGAATCAGAGAAAGGGAACAGGAAGGCACTCAAACCAGTACTATGCCCACACCATGTGGTAAACATAGGAATTGACTAGATGCATACTGGACGTGCGGGCCAGCATAAGATCTGTGGACCAAAAGACTCCGCGATCCCTCACGGAAGTTTATCATTCACGTTGGGGATTTAACTGAACTGTGTGTGGGCCTGCACGAAACATGGGCAAGTTAAACGATGTAGTGTCAGATGATGAGGAAATGGACACACTCAAACACCTACAATGTTCCCACCCTGAAGGTTTTATGCAAAGACATGTGAGTTGATGATGATAGAACCAAGTTGGACACTGTCCCACATTCAGAAACACGAGTTCACTCCATCTCCGATTACCAAACGGAGCCGTACGGTGACTCCCATCCTGTCTCTGAAGCCTAGTCTGGTGGTCACTGCTTCAGCGGTAGGTTTGGCAGAACCAACATGGAACCCCATTCCTACACAGAGAGTGTTCCTCATGCCCTTGTTGCCAAGGGAACACCGGGAGAGCCGTCCACAATTCCAAATGTATTAAGGCCATGTTGTGACTAATGTTGACCAGTTTATATGTCACCAAAGTTTTCTCTTTGCAGAGTATTCCTCATGCCCTTGTTTCCAAGGGAACATCAGGGAGAACCACCCACAATTCCAAATGTTATTAAGACCATGTTTGTGACTAATGTTTACTAGTTTACTTATCACCAAAGTTATCTTTGCCACACGTTGGGCCTACCAGTCAAAACCCTCAAGAGAGGAAGATGTGTTGTAACCTAGTCCTGGTTTCCCCCTGCAACCTTAGGCAAGTGGTGCCTACCAGCTCTCCTGCACGAGAGCATCCATTGTCCCCTGCCCTCCTGATTGGTTCCCCAACATTCCGCACTGTCCTGGTTCCGTTCCCTTGCCCCCAACTGTCATAATGATTCTGACTAACTGACCTACGCACCGCCTTAAGGTGTGGGGCTGATTTAATAAAACTTCTACTTCTTTATCTTACCTTGACTCTGACCTTAATTGCAACAGACGCACTTTAATCCAACCGAGGCGTGCGCGCCTCCGAGAGTGTCTCGTCACCACGCAAGGCTGAGACACTCAGGAGTCCCACCCCTTATCCCCCCCCCCCGACATACAGACACACAACTTCAGGGTCCTGTCCCCTCCCTCATGGCTGACACACTTAGGAGGCACACCTGACATTCGTGCAGACTCACAACTTCTGGGGACCACTAAGCGTGGGCGGAAAATCCGTTCCGCTCGCGGATTTTGCGGATTTTCGGGAAATCCGCAATCCGCGAGATTTGCGGATTTCCCGCAAAATCCGCAAATTCGCACGCAGCGGATTTTTTTGGCGGCGCGCGGCGTTGGTGATACAATTTTTGCGGCGCGCGGCGTTTATCATCGTTTGCCGAGTTGTTTTTTTCGATAGTTTGCGAGTGCTGCGCCATTTTGGATCTTGCTGTGTGATCCCGCGGGAATTGGCGAGCGCGATTACGTCATCGCGGCTTGCCAGCGAGAGTTTGTCAACGCGAGTACGGCGAGATCACGTCTCGCGGTACTTCGCAAATTGCGAGATTTGAGATGCGGCGCGCGAAAATATAAATTTGCAATTCTGCACAAGAAATCCACCAGCAAGCAGCATAAACCTTCTAGAAATGATGATTTTTATGTGAATAACTCCTTAGTTTGACATTTGCCTGCACTTTTTTAGCGAGGAGTCCATTTTGGGGAGGGGGGCAGGGGGGTGGGAGGAAGGAAGTGCCCCATAGTCTTCAACTTCCTGTTCCTGTTCAGCAGGCTCCTCCCAGTGCTTTGTCCATCTCCTGGTCACTTTTCATTCGGATGTGGACCTGGAAGGATTACCTTTTGTGGATGCTGCTGGATCTTTGGATTTGAGGCCTTTTTGACTTTCTTTGGATCACTGTTGGATTAGAAATTTTACAAGTAAGTTTGTTTGGGGCATTACAGTTGCTGCAACTAAAATTTTGGGATTTTCGATTTTTGGGCTGTTTTGGGGCCTTTTCCCAGGGGTACTCAGTGGTGGGTGGACTGATTCTTTCTGTGGGTTGTCTTGAATTTAAACATCATGGAGGCCATAGATGAATTGGGATTGTGCTGATTTTTGTGTGTTTTTCGATTTTTTTTTTTTGTAAAATTTTGTGTTTTTCGATTTTTGACCTGTTGTTGGGGCCTTGACCAGGGGTAGTGAGTGGTGCATGGGGCCTAGTCTTTCTGTGGGCTGTCTTGAATTTAAACATCATGGATGGAATGGGATTGTGCTGATTTTGCAGTGTTTTTCGATTTTTGGGGGTGTTCATGGGGAGGGACATGCCATGTGGCTGGTGGCCATTTTGAGTGCAGCTACAGGCACTTGCCATGTGCTGGCAGGCAAGTGGCCATTTTGAATGCAGGCTTTGTTGTTAGGCCTCCAACCATTTTCCCTACTTTTCAACCTTTATTTATGCCAGGGGTAGTGAGTCTTGCATGGGCCTAGTATTTCTGTGGGTTGTCTTGAATTTAAACATCATGGAGGCCATAGATGAATTGGGATTGTGCTGATTTTTCTGTGTTTTTCGATTTTTTTTTTTTGTAAAATTTTGTGTTTTTCGATTTTTGACCTGTTGTTGGGGCCTTGACCAGGGGTAGTGAGTGGTGCATGGGGCCTAGTCTTTCTGTGGGCTGTCTTGAATTTAAACATCATGGATGGAATGGGATTGTGCTGATTTTGCAGTGTTTTTCGATTTTTGGGGGTGTTCATGGGGAGGGACATGCCATGTGGCTGGTGGCCATTTTGAGTGCAGCTACAGGCACTTGCCATGTGCTGGCAGGCAAGTGGCCATTTTGAATGCAGGCTTTGTTGTTAGGCCTCCAACCATTTCCCCTACTTTTCAACCTTTATTTATGCCAGGGGTAGTGAGTCTTGCATGGGCCTAGTATTTCTGTGGGTTGTCTTGAATTTAAACATCATGGAGGCCATAGATGAATTGGGATTGTGCTGATTTTTCTGTGTTTTTCGATTTTTTTTTTTTGTAAAATTTTGTGTTTTTCGATTTTTGACCTGTTGTTGGGGCCTTGACCAGGGGTAGTGAGTGGTGCATGGGGCCTAGTCTTTCTGTGGGCTGTCTTGAATTTAAACATCATGGATGGAATGGGATTGTGCTGATTTTGCAGTGTTTTTCGATTTTTGGGGGTGTTCATGGGGAGGGACATGCCATGTGGCTGGTGGCCATTTTGAGTGCAGCTACAGGCACTTGCCATGTGCTGGCAGGCAAGTGGCCATTTTGAATGCAGGCTTTGTTGTTAGGCCTCCAACCATTTTCCCTACTTTTCAACCTTTATTTATGCCAGGGGTAGTGAGTCTTGCATGGGCCTAGTATTTCTGTGGGTTGTCTTGAATTTAAACATCATGGAGGCCATAGATGAATTGGGATTGTGCTGATTTTTCTGTGTTTTTCGATTTTTTTTTTTTGTAAAATTTTGTGTTTTTCGATTTTTGACCTGTTGTTGGGGCCTTGACCAGGGGTAGTGAGTGGTGCATGGGGCCTAGTCTTTCTGTGGGCTGTCTTGAATTTAAACATCATGGATGGAATGGGATTGTGCTGATTTTGCAGTGTTTTTCGATTTTTGGGGGTGTTCATGGGGAGGGACATGCCATGTGGCTGGTGGCCATTTTGAGTGCAGCTACAGGCACTTGCCATGTGCTGGCAGGCAAGTGGCCATTTTGAATGCAGGCTTTGTTGTTAGGCCTCCAACCATTTTCCCTACTTTTCAACCTTTATTTATGCCAGGGGTAGTGAGTCTTGCATGGGCCTAGTATTTCTGTGGGTTGTCTTGAATTTAAACATCATGGAGGCCATAGATGAATTGGGATTGTGCTGATTTTTCTGTGTTTTTCGATTTTTTTTTTTTGTAAAATTTTGTGTTTTTCGATTTTTGACCTGTTGTTGGGGCCTTGACCAGGGGTAGTGAGTGGTGCATGGGGCCTAGTCTTTCTGTGGGCTGTCTTGAATTTAAACATCATGGATGGAATGGGATTGTGCTGATTTTGCAGTGTTTTTCGATTTTTGGGGGTGTTCATGGGGAGGGACATGCCATGTGGCTGGTGGCCATTTTGAGTGCAGCTACAGGCACTTGCCATGTGCTGGCAGGCAAGTGGCCATTTTGAATGCAGGCTTTGTTGTTAGGCCTCCAACCATTTCCCCTACTTTTCAACCTTTATTTATGCCAGGGGTAGTGAGTCTTGCATGGGCCTAGTATTTCTGTGGGTTGTCTTGAATTTAAACATCATGGAGGCCATAGATGAATTGGGATTGTGCTGATTTTTCTGTGTTTTTCGATTTTTTTTTTTTGTAAAATTTTGTGTTTTTCGATTTTTGACCTGTTGTTGGGGCCTTGACCAGGGGTAGTGAGTGGTGCATGGGGCCTAGTCTTTCTGTGGGCTGTCTTGAATTTAAACATCATGGATGGAATGGGATTGTGCTGATTTTGCAGTGTTTTTCGATTTTTGGGGGTGTTCATGGGGAGGGACATGCCATGTGGCTGGTGGCCATTTTGAGTGCAGCTACAGGCACTTGCCATGTGCTGGCAGGCAAGTGGCCATTTTGAATGCAGGCTTTGTTGTTAGGCCTCCAACCATTTCCCCTACTTTTCAACCTTTATTTATGCCAGGGGTAGTGAGTCTTGCATGGGCCTAGTATTTCTGTGGGTTGTCTTGAATTTAAACATCATGGAGGCCATAGATGAATTGGGATTGTGCTGATTTTTCTGTGTTTTTCGATTTTTTTTTTTTGTAAAATTTTGTGTTTTTCGATTTTTGACCTGTTGTTGGGGCCTTGACCAGGGGTAGTGAGTGGTGCATGGGGCCTAGTCTTTCTGTGGGCTGTCTTGAATTTAAACATCATGGATGGAATGGGATTGTGCTGATTTTGCAGTGTTTTTCGATTTTTGGGGGTGTTCATGGGGAGGGACATGCCATGTGGCTGGTGGCCATTTTGAGTGCAGCTACAGGCACTGGCCATGTGCTGGCAGGCAAGTGGCCATTTTGAATGCAGGCTTTGTTGTTAGGCCTCCAACCATTTTGCCTACTTTTCAACCTTTATTTATGCCCAGGGGTAGTGAGTCTTGCATGGGCCTAGTCTTTCTGTGGGTTGTCTTGAATTTAAACATTATGGAGGGCATGGATGGATTGGGATTGTGCTGATTTTGCAGTGTTTTTCGATTTTTTTGTGCTCTATAACTGAACTGATGTTCCTCTGTCTTCCATTTTTTTTAGGTGCACAAGACTCAAGAGAACCACCAGTGCCAGGAAGAAGTCCTGCAGCGGTGTGTGTGTGCAGCATAACGTCACGCGACGTCACGTCTGGCCTCAGACAACTCTACAATTCGTGCAACTGCGGCCTGCTGTCTGACCTGCTCTGAAGAAGATGGCCCCAAAGAAACTTCTCCGTAGCTCCTCTAGCAAGAAAGTTGCTAGTAAGGAGCAGAAGAAGCAAGTTACCAAGGAGGCTGGTGTGCCACCCACCACTTTTTTTGGGAGCAAAAAAAAAAGTACGCCTGCAGCAGCAGGATCTGCTGGGGACCAACCTGAGAGCAGCACCCCTGCTCCATTGGGTTCAGTGCCTCCACCACCACGCCAACTTAAGTCAAAGCCCTTGAGTGCTTCAGAGGCAGTCAGTGTACTTCTCCAATCACCATCGACCAGTGATGTTGGCTCATCGCAAGAAAGTAGCAGCAATGTCCCTGAATCAACACAGGTTGTTGTAACTCATCTGACAAGTGTTGAACAACCACAGCCGCAACAACAACACCATGTGCAAGTACACGCCCAAGTACATGTGGAAGGAGAGGCAGCAAAAGGAGATGCGCAAGCAAAGGTGCATGGACGTTCACAAGTGCCCACAATAGTTGTTCCTCCCGAAGTAGGGGCACATTTGGAAATCGACAATGAAGCTGAGGTATCATTGGAAGCCACTCCTCCTGATGATCATTCATTGTCTTCCACATCCCTAGCAAGGAAAAGATCAAGGGGGGTGTCTACATCTTCTTCAAGCCCACCTCGTTCTGGTGCAAGTGATCTGTCTTGGGAACCAGGACAACTGCGGTCTGACAGTGAGGCAGAGGCACACCATGATCTGCCACCGGTACCTAAGCGTAAAAGGAAGGTCGTCCAAAAACTCAAACCTATGGAGTGTGATGAGGCTCAACAAGAAGTGACAGATACTGCTGGTGATGAAGCCTCTCACGATGACGACGAGGCAGTCATCACAAAGGTCACTGCAGCCCCACCGGGCATGCAGCAAAGAGACATTTTGACCCTATCCCGAGAAGCTGCTGAGCGTGATGATGATGTCGGCGAGGAGGCAATGGAAATGGAATCATTAGATTTGGAGTTAAGTAGTACACCAAAACCTACCGCTTCCATATTTCTTCCTCGCAAGAAGGTACCCACCTCGTCCTCGACCTCAATTCGTGGTGGTGAAAGTGCAAAACGTACTGAAGTTCGGCAATCCACATCCTCCACTTCATCTGTCATTAGCAGCAGGACCACCACCACCAGTATCGACGCCTCCTCCGGCGGCGGCCCCCGAAGACATTTCAAGTCTCCAGTTTGGGACTTCTTTAGTGTTTGCCCAAAAAAGGCAAACGTAGCCATTTGTAGCCTTTGTAAGCTTCGATATAGTCGTGGTAAGCTTGGTTCTAACTATGGTACCGGAGGCCAGAGAGGTCATCTTGAGAGAAGGCACCCTCTCGAATGGTTTCCGCACCTAGAGGCGGTCAAGAAAGCCGGAATTGCACGTAATGAAAACGTTGATTTGTCATCTGCTGATGACGAGGAGGTAGAAGAAGACGATCCAAACACTTCACTTACACCCAGTTCCCATGTCAGCAGCACACCCCATGGGAGCCACACTAAGAGTGTGGGAGAGAGTGAGACATCAATGCGGAAAAGTTCATCAGCGAGCGTAACTGGGTCGAAGAGATCATCATCCCGTAAATCATTGGTCCAGGGCAACATTAAAAAGATGTTGTTTACAGAAGCGCAATATGAACGCAACCACCCAATGACCCGTCTGTATAACACTAAGCTGGCTAAAATGCTAGCTCTGGACCTTCTCCCTTTTTCTTTTGTCGAAGGGGTTGGTTTTCTAGAATTAGTGGCAGTGCTCTGCCCTAAATGGAAGGTTCCTAGCCGGTTCTATTTTGCCCGAGTTGCGGTTCCAGCACTACATGAAGATGTTCTGAAGGCGATTGGGGCAGCTTTGCAGAAGAGTGCTGTTCACACTATACATCTGACAACAGACATGTGGACCAGTGGCGCAGGCGCTGATTACATGTGCATCACTGCACACTGGGTCTCTTTTTCAGGGGCTAAAGCAAAGCTAAACTCAGGTGTTGACACTAACACTGTTTTTAAAGGTGCTCGGAAACATGCAACACTAGCCATGTTTGGTTTGGAGAAACGTCACACAGCAGAAAACATTTTGGATGTCTTTAACACAAAGGTCCTTAACTGTCTGTCCCCACTAAAACGCAAGGTTGGTTATGTTTCCACGGACAATGGCTCCAATATAGTTAAGGCCATGAGGGACGGTTACTATTTCAGAGTGCCGTGTTTGGCGCACTGTATAAACCTGGTTGTCCAAAAATTCTTGGGTAATAAAGACAGTGCAGCGTGCAGTGTATTGGAGAACTGCCGAAAAATTTGCAAGCATTTCAGGCATTCTTTTAAGGCCCGCAAGCAGCTGAGGAGCATGCTATATCAATGTCAAATGCCAGTGAAAGCACTCATCCAGGAGGTGGTAACACGTTGGAACTCAACCTTCTACATGCTTGAGCGTCTGTATGAGCAGTATACGCAACTCGATCAATATTTCTTGAAAGAGGGTATAGAGGAGCTGAGGATGGGTGGGCCGCAATGGAACATAGTTGAAAGCCTAACACGCATGCTTCGTCCTTTTGAGGTCTTCACGCGTGCAGTCAGCAAGGAGGACTCTAATTTGGGAAAAGCTATCCCATTGTTGTACATGCTGGAGGACCAACTGAAGGAGGTGTGTTCTGTGTTTCGAAAAGATGACAAAAAGAAAGGCTCTTCTTTGCTTCTGGCTGAGCAATTATTAGAGCTCCTACAAGGTGATGAACGTCTTCAAAAGATCCACTCAGAACAGCATTACATTTGTGCTACTATTCTGGATCCACGCTACAAAAAGGCGCTGGCAGGCAGAGCATTCTTTGCTTTTGCTGATGAAGATGTTACAAAGTACAAACGTTGGCTAGCCTTGTCAGCCAAGAAGTTTGAAACAGAACGGCTGGAAATTGAAGGAAATGGCAGTACATCAGCAGGCCATCCCCAGTCAAAACAATCCACTTCTGCACCTGTGGCTGTGGCACAAGTGACCTCTCAGCCGTTAAAGACACCGGCAACCGCATCATCTGCACGAAAGACAGCAGAAACATTGGAGGCTGAAGAGGATTGGCTAGCTCTGCGTGGGTTTGGTTCTCAAAAGGCCAGAGGCACAGCAAGAGCTACGCAAAGTGGAGGAACCTTGGAGGAGGACCTTGAGTCGATGGTGAAGGACTATCTGAATGACTCCACAGAGGTCTATGTTAATTCTGACCCATTGGCGTATTGGCATGGGAAAAAAGAATTGTGGCCACAGCTCACCAACCTGGCTTTAAACTACTTGTCTTGCCCACTCGCAAGTGTGTCTTCTGAACGGGTTTTCAGTGCGGCTGGTGGGATTGTAACTCCCAAACGGAGCCGCCTCTCGCCCAAAAATGTGGAGAGGTTAACAATGATCAAGATGAATCAGCACCTCATACCACCAGATATAAGAGTACGAGAGAGCGTGCCGGATGAAGAGGAGGTGGCCAGCACCATAGATGAGGGAATTTCTACTCTGTCAGGTGGCACTGACCTCACCCGGGCTGAATTCGCAGAGTATGATGACGAAGCCTTATTCTTATTCCTGGACCGTGATTCCGACTTCGAGCCCTGAAAATGAGACAACGAATCAATAACTTTCTTTTTCATCCTTATTCACTTTTATTCCTGTGTGTCTGTCTTTCTTTGTTGTGCACAGTTAATATAATTCAAACTTTAATCAGATTATCACAAAGACAAGCCCATCAGCAGAACTGTCTTCACTTGTTTGCTAATTTATTTGAAGGTGCCGCAGTCTGCATTCCTCAGGTTCACAAGTTCAGAAGAACATGCTCCTCTATCCTCCTCCTCCAGACTCCTATTTCCATCAAAGCAGAGGGCTGGTTTACGCCCAATGAAGAAAGACTCAGCACTTGTGGGGGTGTTGTTCTACCTCTTTGCAGGTGAGTTGACGGGTCTGGGGCCATTGCTGGGAAGCACTAAAAGTGGTTTGTGCCAAATCCGAGGCGGAAATTTTTTTGTGTTTTTGATGACTTGCTTGCCTTTGAGGTGCTCTTAGGGGGGGTTCCGTCTGTTTGTGGGTGAGTTTCATGGTCTGAGAGCATTGCTGGGACACTCTAATCTTGATTGCATTTGCTTTTCAGGAAATCCGTCGTGCCAACCCCGACTTATGGCCTAGCTACGCAGCGCGTTTGGACCGAAGGCCCAGAAATATTGCAAGTATGAGATTTTGCTTTTGGCCTGTTTGGGGGTGTTATGCTTCTTGGCGGGTGGGTTGCCGGGTCTTGGGGCATTCCTGGGAAGGTCTAATACCGGGTAGAAGTGGTTGGGACAAAATCCAGGCCGATTTTTTTTTGGGCTATTTCAGACATTTTGCTCTATGTAGCGTTTTCGGGGGCCTGTTTGGGGGGCTTGCTGGTGTTTGCGGGTGAGTTTCGTGGTCTGGGAGCACTGCTGGGACACTCTAATCTTGATTGCATTTGCTTTTCAGGAAATCCGTCGTGCCAACCCCGACTTATGGCCTAGCTACGCAGCGCGTTTGGACCGAAGGCCCAGAAATATTGCAAGTATGAGATTTTGCTTTTGGCCTGTTTGGGGGTGTTATGCTTCTTGGCGGGTGGGTTGCCGGGTCTTGGGGCATTCCTGGGAAGGTCTAATACCGGGTAGAAGTGGTTGGGACAAAATCCAGGCCGATTTTTTTTTGGGCTATTTCAGACATTTTGCTCTATGTAGCGTTTTCGGGGGCCTGTTTGGGGGGCTTGCTGGTGTTTGCGGGTGAGTTTCGTGGTCTGGGAGCACTGCTGGCTATATATACTTTACTTTGCAAGAGGTTTGAAGCAAATCCATGGTGGCTGAGGGGACTTAGGGCCTAGCTGCAGAGCGCGCGCGGAGTGATTTGGGAAATTTGTGAAAAAGTGACTAAGTCCCCATTTTTGTACTTTTGCTCTTTGGCTGTTTGGGGGTCTTCTACTCGTTTTCTCCTGGGTTGACGGCTCTGGGGCCATTGCTGGGAAGCTCTAATACCGGATAAAAGTGTTTTGGACCAAATCCCAGGCGGAATTTTTTTTGTGTTTTTGATGACTTGCTTGCCTTTGAGGTGCTCTTAGGGGGGGTTCCGTCTGTTTGCGGGTGAGTTTCGTGGTCTGGGAGCACTGCTGGGACACTCTAATCTTGATTGCATTTGCTTTTCAGGAAATCCGTCGTGCCAACCCCGACTTATGGCCTAGCTACGCAGCGCGTTTGGACCGAAGGCCCAGAAATATTGCAAGTATGAGATTTTTCTTTTGGCCTGTTTGGGGGTGTTATGCTTCTTGGCGGGTGGGTTGCCGGGTCTTGGGGCATTCCTGGGAAGGTCTAATACCGGGTAGAAGTGGTTGGGACAAAATCCGCGCGGAAAAGCCTTTAGTTTTGGCACTTTTTGTAACTTAGGGTTCGTTAGGGTTAGCCCTAGCACCAGGATTGCATGTGTATCGGGGTGTTCTAGATTTTTCAAACTGAGTTCTGGGGTCTTAGAGCACTCGTGAGAATGTGTAATTTTGGTTGCAAGTCATTTGAAGAAAATCCATGGTGGGAAAGGGGGGATTTGGCATAGTTAAAGAAAGCCTTTGCCACTATTCTTAACTTAGGGTTCGTTAGGGTTAGCAGTATTTCTATTGCATGTGTTTGAGTGGGGGGGATTTCGAGTCTTGGAGCGATGCTGGCTATGGCTACTTTTGCTTGGTTGCTTGCAAGTGGTTTGAATACAATCCACGGGGGGTAATGGGTAATTAGGGTACTTCGGCCTACTTTTACTTTCAAAGTAAGTTTTGTCTCCAGTTTTCTGCTAGGCCTCGTTTTTTGGGTGGGAGCACTGCTAGGAAGATCTATTTTTGTTCTAAAACACAGTTTACAGTACACCTAGCTTGAGGGGCAAGATCCGCTACATTAATTTGCCCATACTTACTTATCCTTCAAAAGGTGACTCAGAGTACGCACTTTCAAAAACATTGTACTGTCTGTCTACTAGGAAAAACAAATTGTGACTTTTTGCACTCCACAGCCTACATACCTTATATTTATTTATCAGTGGTGTTGTAATATTATATCACTTCCTGTTTTTCGTTGAATAATTACAGGCCGGGTTTCAGTCTCTGCAATGGGGAAAAAAGGATGGAGTCAGGCTTCACAGTAGCGAGCCACAATTCAGCATCAGGCAGGCAGTGGACAGGGTGTCTTCTGGTGACCAACATCGGTGGACGAAGCGTCGGCTGCAATGGAGGAGTGCCGCTAATAGGAGGATTTTTTTTCTGCGGGCAACTTACTTACCACTTCCAACAGGACCACTACAACCACACATAGATACAGTATCCCTTGCCTTTTTCTCTGACTGTGACTGCATTTCTTTGCTCTCTCTCGGCTTCTACATTGATCCCTTAACACATCACTTAGTCCACTCCACTATCTGCACCACACATAGTCATTTGTAAGTGCTCCTACGTAATTCGCAAGTCGCAGCACGCCCCAGGCCGTAGAGGACTGGGATGGCCCCAATGATGAAGCATGTCACCAAGGGGCAACCCTGGTGAGTGAGGGGACACCTAGAAAAAAAGCAATTTCTCCTTTTCTATCTACTATACCTTCTGTCAGGTTACGCAGCCCCTAAGCGCCTACCGTACTATGAAACTACATTTCCCATGAGTAGGCGGGAGACTTGCAGACTATTTAGTGAGACTATATGAGAGTACCCTTGTATGTTAGGACATCACTTCACTGATGCCTGTCTTGTCTTCTCTTACAGGTATCCTTTCCCTGCTGACCCTACCTTTACCCATCCCACATTTTTTATTTTAGTTTGTTATTTTTCTCCCTCGCCTAATGCCTCGAACACCCTGTGTTTACACTTCTGGGTGTTGGTGACATTTGGAGGTGGAACCATATTTGCATCGACTGGATCACGGGGAGTAAACGTGACACCTTCCAGACCAACCCCATTGAGTGTTGTTGTGAATGGATTTATAGTGACCAGCAAGGCTCTCGGGTATCTGGCTACAGAGACCTTATGTTGAATATAGTTATCAATAATTCCACACAGGCCCTGTACTGTCGCATTCTTTCTTTCCACAGTTGTCGATGATATATTCTTACTCTGCTTGACAAAGAACCATTGCTAATGTGAAAGAACTTCAACCGAATTAGTAGTTATACTTTACCATTTGTTAGGCTACAATGTGGCACTGCTCTACTGTACTTCTGTCACCTGCTATATTCTCAGTTGTACCGTTGAATTGCTCAGGAGGACAAACCAGATTTCATTTTCTTTTTTTTCATAGGCATGCAACTGCCACTGTGGCACACCACTACTACCACCGCTATGAGGAAATTTTATCCGACCAAGATTGCCAACGTTATTCGGTGTTTCCCGTGGAGCCAGCCCTGGGCCTAGCCCTACTTTCAAACACAAATTACAGGTAAGATAAGCGTTTGGTGGTTTGGGGGTATAATGGAGTATTAGTACGAGAGACGAGAGCCTGAAGGTAGTACTACTAAAGTCCTAGGACTCTTGGATTCACTTCACTTAGTCTGTGAGAGGCACTTAGTGTTGAAAACATTTGGGCATTTACACTTAAAGGAAGAAAATGGAACTAAACTTTCAGGAAAACAGTCAACGTTAAACCCCCACCCACCAGGCAAGCAGTAAAAAACAGGTATGCTCAGATAAAGTTTGAAAAAGTATATTTATATCCCTAACAAAATAATCTCCCGCAAGACCCTCCCTAACCCCAACGATTGTCCTTCAAAAGTCCCCAAAAACCCAACTCCCAATTCCCACCCCCCAAAAGTCTCTAAAAAAGGGGCAAGGGACACTAGGGGTGGATGCTGTTCACTTTTTGGGCCAGGGCATCATGCTCCTCGCGGAGCAAGGCGAGCTCCTGCTGAAGGCGGGACACCATCAGGGTGGTGCGGCGCAGGCGTGCCTTCACTGCCTTGCAGGTGCAAGGCCTGTGAGAAGCAGCTGTTGGCCTTGCTGCTCGGCGGTGGCGTTTGCCTTTGGCAGCCCGGCTCAGTCTCGGTGGACCACTGTGCTGGGTCACGGTGGCAGCCGGTGAGGCCACGGAGGACGACGTTGTCGTTGTTGTCGACCGCACACTTTCCACGTCCTCCAGGGCCACCAGCCGCCGATATTCCGCAACAGTGGCCTCGATTCTCCGTTGCCGGGCCGCTCTAGCCAGCTCCTTCCTCCTTGTTCGTTTGGAAGGAGAACCTATATGAAGAAAGAAAGACATAGTCTGTAACCAATGCTCTTTAAGATTAACTCAATCATTCAGCAGAAATGTGTGCTGCAGTACAACTAGCAACTTGCAAGCGCATTACATAACTATTGAGGCCAGTATCTATCTAACCTCACACTTCTTCATCCTTGCTCTAACATTAGTGGGAGTTTAAGGAACAAATTCTATGAGCACTGTGGACTTCCATTGGAGTCGACTATGAAAGTACACCAGTCTTATTCTTCTTCTTGTCTCTTGTTTTGGAAAATTGGTACGTTATTTTCTGCAAGCCGGCATAATGCCAGCGCGGTAAACTTGCACCCGAGAAAAAGAGACGCACGCCATGAGGAGTGACCTAGACTTGCGTTGCCGTTGCGTTACTGTACCCGTCCAGTACATGCAGGTGGTGAATCTCTTACTTTTCTATTACGGGTGGCACTGAGAATACTCTGTTACAACTCAAGGGCTACTGCTTAATTAATTTAACTTTCACCCTACAGTGGAAATGAGTACTAGAAATGGAAAATTGAAGAAGATAAATAATCTGATTATCTATCACTTCACATGGGATGTTTTTGCTTATATATGGGATGACTTTAGGTGCTTTGCTTTTTATTGAGTGACAGGCAGTGATACATCCACACATGAATGACTGAGTACTACTAAACTTATTAAGAGAGGTAGGGAGTGGCCACCATAATAACCGGATCTATGCAGTGCTTGCAATACAAACTACTGCTACTATTTATGGTAGTATTTGGACAAAATTAAAAGTTCTTTTCCTTGCCTTTCCTACACTGGAACGGACGTGCGGGTGCAGTGTTAGTGTTACATGCTCTTCAAAGTTACACTTACTTCATCCACTGACCGTCTACTCTCTCTAGATCATGGGTACTCACAAACTTTCTCTCAGGGGCTACATTTACAGTGTAGTTTGGGGCCGAGGGCCGCACTGGTGGGGGCGGAGTCAGAGGGGGCGGGGCTAAAGCAAAACGATAACTTGTGACCATGAGGTTGCACACAGGTCCCTGCAGCAGATGCCCTCATCCACTGAGCCACCAGACCCAGCATTTACATACATCTCTCTCCCTCCTGCTGTCCCTCCTGCCCTCCCTCCATCTCTCTCTCCCTCCTGCCCTCCCTCTCCCTCTGTCATCTCACTGTGTGTGTGTCTATCTGTGTCAGCCTTCAGCCCGGGTTGAGACCGCTTCCTCAACGCGCACACACAGACAACAACACCAAAGTACTTAACAGGTCTTTAAAAGACCATTAACATATTATTGAGGCTTTGTTTGTTTTAGCGCCCCTGCTTCTCCACCCTGACAATCACTGCTTGCCCGGCCCCACAGAGCAGAGGCTTAGTTCTATTTCACCTCTTTGTGGCCTTGCATCTCCACTCTGCTCTGTGGGGGCCGGGGGAGCAGTGATTGTCAGAGTGGAGATGCAGGGGCGCTAACAGGTGAAATACAAAAAAGCCTCTGCTCTGTGGGGGCCGGGGGAGCAGTGATTGTCTGCAAGGTCAGCGCACCGCCAACGAAGGCTTGCCGGGCCACCACCGGCCCGCGGGCCGTACTAGGAGTACCCCTGCTCTAGATACACATATGCTATCTAAGAGTCAGATAGTAGCATGATCCAGGTATATGGACACATACAGTTTCTGTGTCACCCACCCAGGCTGTTGTCCTTCCACCCATCATTGCTTCATCATTCACCCAGCCATGCATCTCATATTCTTGCCTTCCCAGCTAGTCTTCAATCTCAATAAGTAAGGAATATATAAGAGCTTACCTCTGGCCGCCACCACCACCGTCTCAACTCTCACAGCTGCCGCCGCCGCCTCCTCCCCTGAAGCATCGCCCGATTCGCCCTCCGCCTCGGTGTCGAGCACCACCACCTCCACACTGGCCCCGCCACCAGATGTTCCACCTACAAAGTACATTTAAGAATGTTAGAATAAAGCAGTCACTAGTATTTGGTCTAGGAATGAAGACATGTGAAAACAATGTAATTTGTGACTGTCGTTAAAGTTAAAAAAAAAATGTCCCTTTTTCCAGGGAAGGTTGTCTTGCTGCACTTTTTGGCACAACTGATGAAGGCTGTTTTTTTAACACGCACCATTTTTCTCCACACAGACAGAAGATGGACTTCTAACAACAAGATCAAGTTGAAACCAGGTGAGAGCTCGGCTCGACCACAAGAAATGTCTTCAATTAATCGTCAGCACTAACCACTTTTCCATTATCAGTTAAACGTTTAGTTTTATTATGACTTCATTTTAATAAATGTGTTTACTTTTAATAAAGCTTTTAAACTTAAATACAATCTGTGTTTTTTGGTCCAGACTAGAGTGACTGAGCGAAAGGTTTTGCAATTTTTGCAAGCATGAGTCCAGATAGAACACTTCAAAAGACATTATGGACAATCCCAGAGGACTGCACTAAGTTGATAGAGCTATTGCTGACTAGAATCATGGGAGTTTCGCCAACCGTGCAATCTTAGTTAGCTACACAGACAGACTAATAAGAATAATCTAGTAATACCACAGGGAGTCATAGTAGAGGCAGGATAAGAATTTAGATACAGTCTACAAGAAGAGCAAAGACAATTTTGAAAAAAGTCAAATGAGGAACGCTAGGAAAAATAGGTACTAGTCTAAAATGAAAACTTACTGGGGCCAGCAGAGGAGCCCTCGCCTGCCCGATCCTGGCCCTGTTGATGAACAGCATCCGCCGCCTGCTGCTCCTGTGTCCTCCTCTCGCCCCTGGGGGGAGCTGACGTACAACATGAAAGAAAGAACAGAAAACATGGATGATTGTTGCTTGTCAATGTCAACCAAATCAAACATTTCAAAAGAACAATAACAAAATATTTCTGCGAAATTATATTGATTATGGTTACTTTTCATTTATATGCGGACCTGTGACTTCGAAAGTCACGTAACTCACTAAACAAAGTACTGAAACGTTCACCTAGGACTGGCAGGCAGCAGTCCGCAGGCAAGACGCAAAGTGACAGACAAACTCCATTGTGATTTCAGTCAGATCAGTGACAACACTAACAGTTGCCTGCTACATTACCAGTCATTTAAATATTCAAACTATCAATCCACCGCCACTATTTTTCTTATTGTCAGGGTTACAAAGGAAGGGGCAGATTTAAGCCCTTGCGGCTCTTTTGCGCCGTTCTTGCGTGACTTTTGTGACGCAGCAGCTAAACAAAAAAGGGCGCCATGGTGCGGCGTATAATATTATAACAACGTGACGCATTTGGGAGATGCATCCCGTTATAAAGCCCTGCGCCATCAGGGGGCGTTCCGGCGCAAGGGAGGGCATTCCTGCGCTGGAACACATCCTAATAGTGGCTGAGGGAAATCTACAAAATATCAATCAGTCACCTTTAGGACAATGATGCGTCACACAAACCCTGCACCTGCTTGAAGCAGACGTACGGCTTGACCCAGCATTGGGGAGATAGGGTACCCCAGAGCATTGATGGAGCTGCGCCATCGTTGCGACGCAACTCCAGCAGTAAAGCTTCGGTGACGTTTTGGGCCCATGGGGCGCCGCCGCCGCATTGCAAATACGGCGCACCATGTTTGGTGGTGGTAGCGGGCCGCACAATTAATGGCGCATCCCTGCTACTTTGCAGGGATGCGACGGTAATTGCAATTCTGCCCCTTAGGGGCATACTTACTTACGCGTTCTGGCGCATCTCCAGAGATGCGCCAGATCAAATGCGTCACGCAAAACTACCCTTGCGACACGGCAGATGTGCCTCATTTACAATGCGGCGCGCCCTGGCGCAAGGGTAGGCACTTGCGTGACGCATCTCGTCACGTAAGAGCGGCGCATCGCTGGAGTCACGTCGCCAACGCAATGCAACTCCAGTAATGCTCAGGGCCACCCAATACTTTACATGCTGTGTCAGTCCTTTCGCCTGCTTCGAGCAGACATAAGGAATTGAATTGACGTAGCAGCGGCGCAGAAGTGCCTGCGTTAAATCTTGTAGATTTCACGCAGGCAATTTTGCGAGGCGCACAGCCGCTGGACCGCCCACCCTGCGTACTAGGAACGCACCCATTGTGGTGCAGGCCCATGGCTTTATAACGTGACGCATCTCCCTAGATGCGTCATGCTGTAAATGACTTGCAGGGATGCGGCACGTTTACGCCGCTGTTGCGTCACGCAAGGCAACGTAAACGTGGCGCAAGGGGCTTGTAAATGTAATCTGCCCCCTAGTGTCTAGCATTACGCAGTTCTGTTAAGTACACTCATACATAATAGTTACTCAGGCCAATGAGACCACGAAATAGAAAACAAATAAGCATAGTAGCAACCCCACTGAGAAGGAGAGCAGTGCACCTGAAATGCACAGAAGATTTTGAAATATAATTTAACTACAATGTAATCGTCATCAGCGGCATTATTGGCTTGCTCCATGTAAAAAACAAATATTTGCAATACAACAACACAGAGCAGGAGAAAACATCATAGTAGTGAGTGATTAAATGCCAATGGCTACTACTACTCACCAAGGCCGGGGATCTCCAAGCCGAGCTGGTCCAGCAGGTCGCGCTCGCGGTCCAGGAGGTCCGTCCAGCGATGGGTGACCTGGCTGTAGGTGCGCTGGACCCCGTAGAGGTGGGATATGGCCCAGCACACCTTCTCCCACCGCTTCCGGCGCTCCCGCATGTTATAGCCGCCGGCCGCGATCCTGCCGCCTCCCGCGATGGTCCTGGGCAGGCGGCGCTGGACAAAGTACACCAGCGCGCCCACTTCCTCCGGGCTGAATATCTCCCGGCGCGTCACCTGCTCCCCCCTCGATCTCACGCCTGCTGTCCTGCCACTGGGTCCAGCACTACTCCCCGCCGCCGCTGCGGCCCTCAAGTGCCTGGGCAGCTTCACGGCGCCTGGCTTGACCATGGTCTGGGCAGGTAAGGTAGGAAGAAGTAGAAAATTAAGAAAGAATAGGATAGGGAAGAAGAAAAGAAAAGAGTTTACAAAAGTAGTTTAAAAGTAAAGAAAAATAGCAGAAAAGACAAAAATATACAGCTAGGAAAAGAGAGGGATAGATAAGAAGCAAAATCGTAAAAAAAAAACTGAAAACAAGCAAAGGATGGGAAAGATATCAAGAGGATTAAACACCATGCCCAGACACAGGAAATGAATGAAAAACAAGATGGCCGGCGCCCGTTTCCGAGCGCGAAAGTCAGTTCGCGCGAGATTTTCCTCGCGATCTCGTGCGAACCTCTAGATTTCCCGCGCGATCTCGTGCGAACCTCTACTCGCAATGCGCTTACTGCGCGAGATTATACATAGCGGGCGGAAACGGAAATACGTCACGCAAACAAAATGGCCGCGCCCGTACTCGACCTTGGGGTAAATTCGCGTGTTGCGCTGCAAGCGGCTCGCGAATACTGCAAAAA
Source organism: Lissotriton vulgaris (assembly GCF_964263255.1). Lineage (NCBI taxonomy): Eukaryota > Metazoa > Chordata > Amphibia > Caudata > Salamandridae > Lissotriton > Lissotriton vulgaris. The sequence continues at coordinate 35,674 of NW_028246896.1, read as the reverse complement.
AACTCGCGAAACAACAAGCCGCAAAAAAATAAAATGCTCATTCGCACGAATTGGCGGCTTCCGCGGTCGGTTTCGCACGACGCCGCGCCCCGCGAATAGCGCGAAAAAAACCGCAAAACGATTTCAGCAAAAGCAAAAGCAATGAGCAGGTGCAAAAGGTCAACCTCATGATTTGTAACGATTCTTTGTATTGCTTCCTGAGGGGGCCCTCCAGAATTCGGTTGCCTGCTTGCAACTATTGTGTGACCCTGCTCTGACCTTAACTGTATGCCACAAAGGTCCTGATTTACAGCTAAAGGAGCAGACAAGCAGGTGCCAGGCTGGAACTTTAAATTCTTTCAGTGACACATTAATTAGCCCCTAATTCATTATTGTCAGTTGGGGCAGGGCAGGTGTTGTAACTAATTTTGCAACAATGAAAGCACTTAGCAAGTGCAAAAGATCACTAATCAGGGCGCACTAAGGAAGCAGGTGCCAGCTAAAAAAATATTCTGTGACACATTAATCAGCCCCAAATTAATTCAGGTCACTTGAGGCAGGGAAGGTGTGCTTTGCTTTGCCGAAAATAATGTACACTGGACAACCAGAGGGTGTGGTGATGAAACAGAGGGTGGCATGGGTGGGCCAGAGGGTGGCATGAGTAGTCAGAGAGTGGCAGTGGTGACAGAGAGTGGCAGTGATGAAGAAGAGTGTCCCAAACAGGCTGGACATGTAGAAACAACAAGTTCGCAAAACTTGCGACCCGACAGGTAAGTTCGCAAATTGCGAAATTGTAAAAACCCTCGCGAACTGGCAGAAACACGGGCGAACACAAAAAAAAAAAAAAATCCGCAAATTCGCGGGAATTCGCGGATTTTGCGGATTGCGAATCCGCAAATCCGCAAAATTCGCGAACGCGAGATCCGCAAAATTCGCCCATGCTTAGGGACCACCCCATGTTTCCAAAAGAGACCGCAGGAAGCAGTTTAATCCATCCGAGACATGCGCGCTTCCTAGTGTCACTCAGGGCTGAGTCACACTCAGGAGTGCACCCTGAGATCTGTGCAGACTCACTCCTTCTGGGGTCCTGTCCCTCCACTCAAGGCTGACTCTCACTCAGAAGCCCTTCCTGACATCCATGCAGACTCACAACTTCTGGGGGCCCACCTCATAATTCCAAAGGAGGCCGCACAGGACAGAGTTTAATCTGACCGAGGCGCCCTTCAAGCTGGAGTGCTCCAAGCAACTCAGGGCAGTCACACTCAGGGGTGCACCCTAAGATCCATGCAGACCCACAACCTCTGGGGTCCACCATCGCCAAAGAGGGTTCAGGACACAGTTTAATCCAATCTAGACAGACCCTCTTCATAGCGTGTCCCGCCACTCAGGGCCGACTCCCACTCAGGAGCCCCCCCTGACACCCATGCAGACACACAACTTCTGGGGTCCTGTCCCCCACTCAGGGCTTACTCACACTCAGGAGCCCCTCCTGACACCCACGCAGACACACAACTTCTGGGGTCCTGTCCCCCACTCAGGGCCGAGTCACACTCAGGAGCCCCTCCTGACACCCATGCAGACACAAAACTTCTGTAGTTCCTGTCCCCCACTCAGGGCCAATTCACTCTCAGTAGCCCCTCCTGACACCCACGCAGACACACAACTTCTGGGATACTGTCCCCCACTCAGGGCCGACTCACACTCAGGAGCCCCTCCTGACACCCACGCAGACAAACAACTTCTGGGGTCCTGTTCCCCACTCAGGGCCGACTCACACTCAGAAGCCCCTCCTGACACCCATGCAGACACACAACTTCTGCGGTCCTGTCCCCTACTCAGGGCCGAGTCACACTCAGGAGCCCCTCCTGACACCCATGCAGACACACAACTTCTGGGGCCCTGTCCCCCACTCAGGGCCGACTCACACCCAGGAGCCCCTCCTGACACCCATGCAGACGCACAACTTCTGGGGTACTGTCCCCCACTCAGGGCCGACTCACACTCAGGAGCCCCTCCTGACACCCACGCAGACACACAACTTCTGGGGTCCTGTTCCCCACTCAGGGCCGACTCACACTCAGGAGCCCCTCCTGACACCCATGCAGACACACAACTTCTGGGGGCCCACCTCATAATTCCAAAGGAGGCCGCACAGGACAGAGTTTAATCTGACCGAGGTGCCCTTCAAGCTGGAGTGCTCCAAGCAACTCAGGGCAGTCACACTCAGGAGTGCACCCTGAGATCTGTGCAGACTCACTCCTTCTGGGGTCCTGTCCCTCCACTCAAGGCTGACTCTCACTCAGAAGCCCTTCCTGACATCCATGCAGACTCACAACTTCTGGGGGCCCACCTCATAATTCCAAAGGAGGCCGCACAGGACAGAGTTTAATCTGACCGAGGCGCCCTTCAAGCTGGAGTGCTCCAAGCAACTCAGGGCAGTCACACTCAGGGGTGCACCCTAAGATCCATGCAGACCCACAACCTCTGGGGTCCACCATCGCCAAAGAGGGTTCAGGACACAGTTTAATCCAATCTAGACAGACCCTCTTCATAGCGTGTCCCGCCACTCAGGGCCGACTCCCACTCAGGAGCCCCCCCTGACACCCATGCAGACACACAACTTCTGGGGTCCTGTCCCCCACTCAGGGCTTACTCACACTCAGGAGCCCCTCCTGACACCCACGCAGACACACAACTTCTGGGGTCCTGTCCCCCACTCAGGGCCGAGTCACACTCAGGAGCCCCTCCTGACACCCATGCAGACACAAAACTTCTGTAGTTCCTGTCCCCCACTCAGGGCCAATTCACTCTCAGTAGCCCCTCCTGACACCCACGCAGACACACAACTTCTGGGATACTGTCCCCCACTCAGGGCCGACTCACACTCAGGAGCCCCTCCTGACACCCACGCAGACAAACAACTTCTGGGGTCCTGTTCCCCACTCAGGGCCGACTCACACTCAGAAGCCCCTCCTGACACCCATGCAGACACACAACTTCTGCGGTCCTGTCCCCTACTCAGGGCCGAGTCACACTCAGGAGCCCCTCCTGACACCCATGCAGACACACAACTTCTGGGGCCCTGTCCCCCACTCAGGGCCGACTCACACCCAGGAGCCCCTCCTGACACCCATGCAGACGCACAACTTCTGGGGTACTGTCCCCCACTCAGGGCCGACTCACACTCAGGAGCCCCTCCTGACACCCACGCAGACACACAACTTCTGGGGTCCTGTTCCCCACTCAGGGCCGACTCACACTCAGGAGCCCCTCCTGACACCCATGCAGACACACAACTTCTGGGGTCCTGTCCCCCACTCAGGGCTTACTCAAACTCAGGAGCCCCTCCTGACACCCATGCAGACACACAACTTCTGGGGTCCCGTCCCCCACTCAGGGCCGAGTCACACTCAGGAGCCCCTCCTGACACCCATGCAGACACACAACTTCTGGGGTCCCGTCCCCACTCAGGGCAGACTCACACTCAGGAGCCCTTCCTGACACCCATGCAGACACACAACTTCTGGGGTCCTGTCCCCCACTCAGGGACGAGTCACACTCAGGAGCCCCTCCTGACACCCACGCAGATACACAACTTCTGGGGTCCTGTCCCCCACTCAGGGCCAATTCACACTCAGGAGCCCCTCCTGACACCCATGCAGACACACAACTTCGGGGATCTTGTCTCCTACTCAGGGCTGACTCACACTCAGGAGCCCCTCCTGACACCCATGCAGACACACAACTTCTGGGGTCCTGTTCCCCACTCAGAGCCAATTCACACTCAGGAGCCCCTCCTGACACCCATGCAGACACACAACTTCTGGGGTCCTGTCCCCCACTCAGGGCCGACTCACACTCAGGAGCTCCTCCTGACACCCATGCAGACACACAACTTCGGGGATCTTGTCCCCTACTCATGGCCGACTCATACTCAGGAGCCCCTCCTGAGACCCACGCAGACACACAACTTCGGGGATCTTGTCCCCTACTCAGGGCCGACTCACACTCAGGAGCCCCTCCTGACACCCACGCAGACACACAACTTCTGGGGTCCTGTCCCCCACTCAGGGCCGACTCACACTCAGGAGCCCCTCCTGACACCCATGCAGACACACAACGTCTGGGGTCCTGTCCCCCACTCAGGGCTGACTCACACTCAGGAGCCCCTCCTGACACCCACGCAGACACACAACTTCTGGGGTCCTGTTCCCCACTCAGAGCCGACTCACACTCAGGAGCCCCTCCTGACACCCACGCAGACACACAACTTCTGGGGTCCTGTTCCCCGCTCAGAGTCGACTCACACTCAGGAGCCCCTCCTGACACCCATGCAGACACACAACTTCTGGGGTCCTGTCCCCCACTCAGGGCTTACTCACACTCAGGAGTCCCTCCTGACACCCATGCAGACACACAACTTCTGGGGTCCTGTCCCCCACTCAGGGCCGAGTCACACTCAGGAGCCCCTCCTGACACCCATGCAGACACACAGCTTCTGGGGTCCTGTCCCCCACTCAGGGCCGACTCACACTCAGGAGCCCCTCCTGACACCCATGCAGACGCACAACTTCTGGGGTACTGTCCCCCACTCAGGGCCGACTCACACCCAGGAGCCCCTCCTGACACCCACGCAGACACACAACTTCTGGGGTCCTGTTCCCCACTCAGGGCCGACTCACACTCAGGAGCCCCTCCTGACACCCATGCAGACACACAACTTCTAGGGTCCTGTCCCCCACTCAGGGCTTACACACACTCAGGAGCCCCTCCTGACACCCATGCAGACACACAACTTCTGGGGTCCCGTCCCCCACTCAGGGCTGACTCACACTCAGGAGCCCCTCCTAACACCCACACAGACACACAACTTCTGGGGTCCTGTCCCCCACTCAGGGCCGACTCACACTCAGGAGCCCCTCCTGACACCCACGCAGACACACAACTTCTGGGGTCCTGTCCCCCACTCAGGGCCGACTCATACTCAGGAGCCCCTCCTGACACCCACGCAGACACACAACTTCCGGGGTCCTGTCCCCCACTCAGGGCTTACTCACACTCAGGAGCCCCTCCTGACACCCATGCAGACACACAACTTCGGGGATCTTGTCCCCTACTCAGGGCGGACTCGCACTCAGGAGCCCCTCCTGACACCCACGCAGACACACAGCGTCTGGGGTCTTATCCCACACTCAGGAGCTCCTCCTGACACCAACGCAGGCACACAACTTCTGGGGTCCTGTTCCCCACTCAGAGCCGACTCACACTGAGGAGCCCCTCCTGACACCCATGCAGATACACAACTTCAGGGATCCTGTCCCCAACTCAGGGCTGACTTACACTCAGGAGCCTCTCCTGACACCCGCGCAGACACACAACTTCTGGGGCTCTGTCCCCCACTCAGGGCCGAGTCACACTCAGGAGCCCCTTCTGACACCCACGCAGAAACACAACTTCTGGGGTCCTGTCCCCCACTCAGGGCTGACTCACACTCAGGAGCCCCTCCTGACACCCACGCAGACACACAACTTCGGGGATCTTGTCCCCTACTCAGGGCTGACTCACACTCAGGAGCCCCTCCTGACACCCACGCAGACACACAACTTCTGGGATACTGTCCCCCACTCAGGGCCGACTCACACTCAGGAGCCCCTCCTGACACCCATGCAGACACACAACTTCTGGGGTCCTGTTCCCCACTCAGGGCCGACTCACACTCAGGAGCCCCTCCTAACACCCACGCAGACACACAACTTCTGGAGTTCCTGTCCCCCACTCAGGGCCGACTCACACTCAGGAGCCCCTCCTGACACCCACGCAGACACACAATTCTGGGGTCCTGTCCCCCACTCAGGGCCGACTCACACTCAGGAGCCCCTCCTGACACCCATGCAGACACACAACTTCTGGGGCCCTGCCCCCCACTCAGGGCTGACTCACACTCAGGAGCCCCTCCTGACACCCATGCAGACACACAACTTCAGGGATCCTGTCCCTCACTCAGGGCCGACTCACACTGAGGAGCCCCTCCTAACACCCACGCAGACACACAACTTCTGGGGCCCTGTCCCCCACTCAGGGCCGACTCACACTCAGGAGCCCCTCCTGACACCCATGCAGACACACAACTTCTGGGGTCCTGTCCCCCACTCAGGGCCGACTCACACTGAGGAGCCCCTCCTAACACCCACGCAGACACACAACTTCTGGGGCCCTGTCCCCCACTCAGGGCCGACTCACACTCAGGAGCCCCTCCTGACACCCATGCAGACACACAACTTCTGGGGTCCTGTCCCCCACTCAGGGCCGACTCACACTGAGGAGCCCCTCCTAACACCCATGCAGACACACAACTTCTGGGGCCCTGTCCCCCACTCAGGGCCGACTCACACTCAGGAGCCCCTCCTGACACCCATGCAGACACACAACTTCTGGGGTCCCCCACTCAGGGCCGACTCACACTGAGGAGCCCCTCCTAACACCCACGCAGACACACAACTTCTGGGGCCCTGTCCTGTCCCCCACTCAGGGCCGACTCACACTGAGGAGCCCCTCCTGACACCCACGCAGACACACAACTTCTGGAGTTCCTGTCCCCCACTCAGGGCCGACTCACACTCAGGAGCCCCTCCTGACACCCACGCAGACACACAATTCTGGGGTCCTGTCCCCCACTCAGGGCCGACTCACACTCAGGAGCCCCTCCTGACACCCATGCAGACACACAACTTCTGGGGCCCTGTCCCCCACTCAGGGCCGACTCACACTCAGGAGCCCCTCCTGACACCCATGCAGACACACAACTTCAGGGATCCTGTCCCCTACTCAGGGCTGACTTACACTCAGGAGCTTCTCCTGACACCCGTGCAGACACCCAACTTCTGGGGCCCTGTCCCCCACTAAGGGCCGACTCACACTCAGGAGCCCCTCCTGACACCCACGCAGACACACAATTCTGGGGTCCTGTCCCCCACTCAGGGCCGACTCACACTCAGGAGCCCCTCCTGACACCCATGCAGACACACAACTTCTGGGGCCCTGTCCCCCACTCAGGGCCGGCTCACACTCAGGAGCCCCTCCTGACACCCATGCAGACACACAACTTCAGGGATCCTGTCCCCTACTCAGGGCTGACTTACACTCAGGAGCTTCTCCTGACACCCGTGCAGACACCCAACTTCTGGGGCCCTGTCCCCCACTAAGGGCCGACTCACACTCAGGAGCCCTTCCTGACACCCATGCAGACACACAACTTCAGGGGTCCTGTCCCCCACTCAAGGCCGATCCAGGGTGGAGATGGTCGACATGTTTCATGCCCTATATCGTCCATTAGGATCTATGGCATTTGTTCAGGACCAGGGATCCTCATCGACTCTAATAGGGACGGTCAAGGATGTGGAGAGAGATCACGTCCCCTGTAATCTGGACTCGTATCGTAGTCTTGTGTGTTAGTGAAAATGTGGAAAAACGAGGTCCACCGCGGTGTGAGAACCACCCACGTCTGGACATCAGCGGGATGTCCAGCTCCACGATCAACGGGGATGTCCAGCTCCACGATCAGCGGGGATGTCCAGTTCCACAGCGTGAGACCTACCCACTTCTGGACCTCAGCAGGATGTCCAGCTCCACGATCAATGGGGATGACCAGCTCCAGACAATGAGACCCACCCACGTCTGGACATCAGCGGGGATGTCCAACTCCACAATCAGCAGGGATGTCCAGCTCCACGATCAGCGGGATGTCCAGCTCCACAGCATGAGACCCACCCACATCTGGACATCAGCGGGATGTCCAGCTCCACGATCAACGGGGATGTCCAGCTCCACGATCAGCGGGGATGTCCAGCTCCACCATCAGCGGGGATGTCCAGCTCCACGGCGAGAGACCCACCCATGTCTGGACATCAGTGGGAATGTCCAGCTCCATGGCGTGAGACCTACCCACTTCTGGACATCAGCGGGGATGTCCAGCTCTACGATCAATGGAGATGACCAGCTCCAGACAATGAGACCCACCCACGTCTGGACATCAGCAGGGATGTCCAGCTCCACAGCATGAGACCCACCCACGTCTGGACATCTGTGGAAAATTAGGAAAATTGATGTACATAAGCGGTGTTCATTTGCCTTTACCCACTCCCCTCCCTGTAAGCACCATGAATACCGTGAAATATTGACCGCATCACTCCGCCAGTAAAAGCCCGTGCCCATATGTACATGACAGCCATTTTAGGCACCGTGGCCTTTTTTTTGCCCGTTCATTGGAATCACCGGCTTCCCTTCTACGCTATTTGAACCCCCCCCCTCTCTCGCATGCATAGACCATGAAACCCTCTCCCTCTGCGCGACCCTGCTCTGAAAAGCAACCCTCCTGCTTGACCCACGCAAAACCCCCCTTTCCTCTTGAAGAGGCATCCTTCGCCTCAGCTGACATAGCCCTCCCCAGCTGCACCTGACTGCCCCCGCTCTCTCATGCACGAGTCAATAAGACCTCTCTCTCTCTCTCTGTGCGACTCTGTCCTTGGGAGTCACGGCCGCGCCTGACCAACACCTCCTTTCCTTTCACGAATAACTCCTCTGTTAGTAAACCCTCCCTCCGCGATTGACTGTCCACACATGTCTGAGGTCATCGCCTAAGCCAGAAGATACTGTTTACTGCCCCTTATTGTATGGAGTCACTCCTCTTCAAAGGACCCACTATTGATCCTGGCCTCCCCACCCCCTGGGCTACGATCAGGCGCACATATCCTAAAAATCGACGGAACACTCAGCTGTGTGATTACCCCCTCCTCTTATCGGCAGGTCAAGGGTCTCTATTGTGGGTATATGTGGGGTGGGATTGACACGAGGATTATGGGGATGTCTTTTCCTTGTTTCACAATGTCGTGATTGTAATACGGAGTGTTTTGTAAGGTATAAAAGACGATGTCTCAGCTCACTTGTTAGAGCACCTCCCGAAAGACACTGTGTTTCGTGTCCGAAATGACAGGCTCTCCTCATGAGTAATAAATCCTGTTCTTGTGACTCCTGCTTCCAGCGCCCGTCTCTTTATTTGGTAACTATTCAGAATGGGAACTAAGAGGCGACTTGTGCCAGCCGTCCGGGCATCGATAGTAGTCTGGGCTCCTGTTCCACAATTGGCGTCCCAACGCGGGGCCCATCAGTGACATAAGGTCCAGTAAGAGAGATCCAGACGATGAGGTGAACATCTAAATGATCGGAGTATACCTGCCTTGAGAGGGCCCTCGTCCGGCTGCCGATTGAATGAACTTCACCGATTCTGAACGGACCTCTCTCGAGTGACCTACTGTCCTGACTGGAATCCCACAGGAATGCTGCATAGAGTAAGAGAACGATCGGGCGCTGGAAGGGGAAGACGAAGAACTATCCGCATGGTCCGGTCCGGGTAAGATTAAGTAGGGTGTTTTTACGCCTAATTGGTAGGGTGGTTTTATCCATCTGATTGATTGATTGATTGTATTGGAATCGGTATTTGAATACTGATATTGTTGTTATTGGTTCATTTAGCTTTGGATGCTACTTGAAATATTGGTTCTCTTCTCGAGAACGAGACATTCTCTGTTTGCAAACAGCGGTGAATAGGAACGTTCGTCCCTCTTTGCAGATAGAGAAGGGTAGGTTATGCCCCTTTATGATTCGTCAGGCCTACCTTTCTCCCCACTGATTGTTTGAAATCGATTGTTGCTCTTTGAGATCTTCCCTGTCTACAAACAGAGACGAATAGAAATATTCTGTCTTCCTTTTTGGATAGCGAAGGGCAGGTAATGCAGACGTTTGTCCCCGTTGTAATCCGTCATGCCTGTTTTTCTCCCCACTGATTGATTGATTGACTGGACATTGTTGTCCAAGGAATTGTTTGTTTGAGGTATTTTCTGTTTGCAAACAACGTGGAATAGAAATATTCTGTCTAGTCTTTGCAAGTAGTAAAGGGTAGGTTATGCCCCTTTATGATTCGTCAGTCCTACCCACTCCCCACTGATTGACTATTTATTGGGGGTAGCTCACCTGGTCCGCCCAGGAGGCTACCCTAATGGAGGGACATATGCTCCCCACTCATTGGCCATTTATTGGAGGTAGCCCATCTGGTCCGTCCAGGAGGCTACCCTAGTAATTGGAGGTACATCATTCGGTCCGTCCAGGATGATACCCTAATGAAGGGACATGTGTTCCCCACTGATTGATAATCTAGTTCCACCCGGACCATTTATTTGAGGTAACTCATCTGGTCCGTCCAGGAGTACCCCTAATGAAAAGGGCACATAAAAATATGAAGTGATCACCGTACCCTGTTAACAGAAACTTTAGCTTGAAACACGCTAAGGAGAAGAAGGAAAAATAAAAGAAATCGGGCTAAGTCAGTAACCCCCTGATGAGCTTTCGACTTCACTAAAAATAAGAAACATTAGGAATAGTTCGTAATAAGAAATATAAAATAGCGAAAAGTTTGGCAGCAAAAATAGCCACGAGGTAGCTAGGCTTCACTGCCTGTTCCTGCTCCCAACATGTCTGGCCTCATTGCCCACCACGCCCAAATAACGGTCACATGAAATAGATACAAATCAATAGGTACCTACCCCCATTCTGGAAGCTCCCGAAGTGCAACAGGTCCGCGGTTACGCCCATCCGGAAGGCGAGGCCTCGATGCGTGCAGGGCTCGGCTGGCCGCAGTCGGAAGGGGAGGCTGTGGGGCGGACGGCCCGAAAATCGTAATGATCTCTCCTTTTCCCCTCTTCTGCTGCCCTGCAGGCCACGGGGGGGGGGATGTCTTGCCTCAGCCACCGACCCCCCCCCCCTCTCTCGCCTGATCCGGCTCTCATCGAAGGCCGAAGCCAAGGCGAGGACGGCGGCGCTTCTTTGCGCAATAATGGCTGCGACAACACTCTTGAAATGGCCCTGGATAGTTGCAGGTAGTCCCACCACATGGCAACGCCTGAGAGTGACATGTAGTCCCGCCACACGGCAACCCCTGAGTTGCAGGTAGTCCCGCCACATGACAAGGGGGGGATGTCTTGCCTCAGCCACCGACCCCCCCCCCATCTTCATTGCCTGGCACGGCTGTACCAAAGCGCTGGAGCCGAGGAACGGAGCGGGGTCGCTGGAAGGGGGAGGCGGCGCGAACGAGCCTCCCCCACCTCCCTCCAGGTGGAGGCTTTCAGCGACACCCCAACGCTCCTGCTTGAAGAAAGGGTCCATATCAAAAAGCGGGTTTCCTTGCCCGGGACGGGCACACGCCCTGTACTCCTCAACCTTGAAGATTCTAAAAGAGCCGGGGGGGCCGACCTCTCCACGAGGCGCCCCCCCCGCCCTGTCCTCCGATGGAGCCACGAGACGTCGGTGCACTCCTGCCGGCGCCAGCCTCAGTTTGGAAATGACTAAAATCCTGCAAAGACACAGATTTGTTCAGTTCCGGTGGAACACCAGAATGACCCGGTAGGAAAAGATTGTTGCCTCCCTCCCCACTTTTTGACTGATGATTCATATTGCTAGTCTGTCACCCCATTACGAAAACTTTTTTGAACTGCCAAAAGAGGTTCTGGTCCAACCACGAGTCATTGGAGACATTCTGACTATACTGGGACCTGCCTGACCTCGCCCAAAAATGGCGCCGATACAAAATGAAACTTTCAAACTCCCTGTTCACCCGGATTGCTCAAACCTTGATGCTCCGAGATATGTATGCATTTTTTGGACAATGAAAGTCGATAAGATGGATAGTGATTATGTGCTTAGAAAAGAAAGCGATGTAAGATAGATATTGATTATGCGTTGGGACAATGAACTGATTTAGGGTGGGTACTAATTATGTTTGGAAGCAATGAATTGGTGTAAAGTAGGCACCGAGTGAGCATTTGGATAATGAATTAATATTATTGAAAACTTGAATTTCTGACATGCATCATGCTCGCCCTGTAGGAAAGTTCGATACGATTTTATTGCACTGCTGTACTTTATGCAATGAACGGCCACCGACTTCGTTCCTCTTATGCACAGTTCCAGTCTGCTCCGTGGCCGGTCCACTGGGTTGTAGGCCCGTATTTGTACACCAACATTTTTTTAATTAAAGGTGTTTTGAAAAAGAAAGTATAATTGTAGCGGTTGCATTAATGAGTTTTGAATGTGTTACTACTGTCTCCAATATGAGCGAAGAATAAGCATGATTAAGGTTGAAGGTTAAAAAGGCCCGATATTTAGCGGCTACATTATGTGTCACAGGCAGCCGGAAAAGTGTTTTAGACGCCCTTAAACGACACCACAGAAATACCACCACCCTTGCACACGACCTAAAAGGTCACGATCAAGTGATTCATGTAGATACGCAGACCATCGATGATTATCTATCTAACACTACTGGTCCCTCTGGGCTTAAACGCCGAGATGGTAGAGAATGCACTACGTGGAGATAGGTCGAGTATGTGGTAGGTAAAAACATTTTCGGACTACTGCATGCTGATGTGCTTTGAATGCTGCCCCCACCCCCTTCTTCTCCTCCCTTCTGCAGGTCGAGTCGGTACTTCGGCTGAAGTATGGAAGAGCGATGATCGAACGACCGACGAAAAGGGAAGGAGGGGATCTGAGCATAGTACTTATGTTGACGAGTTTTTGAAGACGTAGACTTAGATATGACTGTTCCTCCTTAGAACGTAGCGACTGGTAGGATGGACTGACATAGAAACTTGACGGGTACTGTATGACGGAAATTGACTCGAATTAGCACGTTAGATAATGTAACTATGACGTTTTACTAGATAGGGAAAGGACAAAGAAGAGTCCTGGGGTAAGGGTTACCCAGGCACCACCCGTCTGGGAAGTTAGAAATGTTATTGATGTTCGAAATGTACCACCTCCTTCTCACACTCTTATAGATATAACCAAGCTGTCCGACTGTTCTCCTGATCAATACCCTCCGTTGCCTCAGCCTGGAGAACTTCTCACCAAAAGAAGAAACTCAAAAGTGGTTTAAGATCCAACCGTGGGCAATAGCCCGACCAGGTTAATTTCTGACCGGCTGACCGAGGTGTAAGTATTGGCAATTGAGAACGCTCGCAAAAATAGCAAGCGAGAGGGAAAAGGAGGGAAAGGTAAAAAGAGCTAAGCACGTAGGTAAATAGGATATTAAAGATACGCAGAATGCAAAAATAGATCTTTTTGGCCAATAATTGTTTTATGTTTTGTCGTGAATCTCTTATATATGTAATACATGTACTGTCTTCCTTCGTCTGAGTTTGTGTGTATGTACTGTAGGGGTTTATGTCTTCCCTCTGTTTGCGTCTCTCCGTTACCTGACCCCCTGCTGTTCTGTGTTGTGAGCGCATTAAATGACCTATTTTTGTACACGTCTCTCTATCTCTCTCTCTCTCTCTCCCCCTCTGTTAGAACTGGCTATTTCTGGTAGGCTAAGGCTGACGCCAAAGCCAGGCAGAAACCACCATTCTAGTCAGGGCAAGGAAGTCACACGCCAAGATAACCTCTGCTCACCCCCTTGGTAGCTTGGCACAAGCAGTAAGGCTAAACTCGGAGGCAATGTGTAAAGCATTTGCGCCAGCGCACAACAGCAACAACATACTAGGCACACCACAGAAGAGACTCCACACAAGGTTATTATAAAAATAACTTTTGTATTGTAAAAACACATCAGATAAAACCACACATATACATGGTGCCAACTGGCACGGGCAATATTCACAGGGATTATGTACACAAGACAGGGCCACAAGGGCCACTGTCATAGTCAGATATAGCACTTCTAGAATAAGAAATAATAAAACATAAAACAGTAATCACAAAGATAACAACCAGTAACCACTGGTAACAGGAACCAGGACCTTACTAGGACCACCTGTACTAATAAAGAAGAACCACCTAAGTATCACACAGCATTAGGGGTCTAAGAAAGAATACATTACTCATGATGCAATAAACCTACATTCAGAGGAGTAGAAAAGACAACCACCTAAGTATCACTCAGCATTTAGGGGTCTAGAAAAAGGACACATTACCCATGATGCAATAACCTACATTCAGAGGAGTAAGAATAGAGCACATGATGCAATAAACTACATTCAGGGGTGCAGCGCAAGAAGACACATGATGACTAACCATTCAGAGGTGCAGCGCATGGAAAGGAAGACACATGATGCAGTAACACATTCAGAGGTGTTAAGAATAGGGCACATGATGCAATAAAATACATTCAGGGGTGCAGCGCAAGAAGACACATGATGACTAAACATTCAGAGGTGCAGCGCATGGAAAGGAAGACACATAATGCATAAACATTCAGAGGTGCCTAATAAATCAATAGCGCAAAAACACACAGTAGGCAATTACTATTTAAAAGCATAGAAATCACATTGCGCCAACACTACATAAGCCACTACCTGTGGCAGTCCCTAGGCCAACTGGCCTTGTTGGGGCAAGGATGCCCTGGGTCCAAAGTCAGGGCGCGCTGCCATGCAGCGCCAGTCCAAAGTACAAAAGCCTAAACGTGGCAGTTGCCCACAAAGTGCTGGGCAACTGTGTACATCACAGGAAGGCCTAAACGTGGCAGGTGCCCACAAAGTGCTGGGCACCTGAAGAATCAACAAAACGGCGCCAGCTAAGCCACACAGGCTCTGAAGCCAACACTGCGCACGTTGGAGCCACACAGGCTCTGGCCAACACTGGTCAAACGTTGGAGCCACACAGGCTCTTAAAAACATATATGGCCCCTCTGAGCCACACAGGCTCTCTCAGCGTTGGGGCGACCCACTGCCAAACGGGGCCGCCCTGACTCTCCATTCACTTCATAGAATGCCCCCAGCGCCTCTCAGGGCACGAAATACACATAGGGCACCTCGAGCCTCTCTGGGCCCGTAAAACAAATCTGCCCCCTTAGAGCCTCCATGGCTCCGGACACAACGATAGGGGTAAGGAGCCTCTCGGGGCTCTACACGCGTTGGGGCGACCCGCTGCCAACCGGGGCCGCCCTTTCTGCACTGCCAACACTGTACCCCACGGGGCTCTCGTGACCAACATGGGCGTTGGAGCCTCAGGCTCCCTTGAAACGTTGGGGCGGCCCACTGCCAGCTGGGGCCGCCCTACCTCCACTTCCGCCCATGGGCCGCTCTCCGGCACCAACAGCAGCCGCACAGAGCCCTCCCCAGCCCTTCAGACTCACCGGGCTCTCTTGGGCGGGGCTCCTCCGGGCGGCGGCCCTCCTTCATTCTCGGGGCAGCCAGCACACGCGCTGGGTCAGGCGGAGGCGAGGTGGACTCTCGTGATCCTTGACGGCGAGACAACATCCTCGGCAGCCGGCAGGGCTCTCCCCTCACATGGGAGCACTGCTGTCGCCGCCATCTTCACTCCTCCCTTCCGCCTCCTCCCCCGGGCAGCTTCTCTCCTCTCGAGCTGCGGGGGCGGGACTTCCGGCCGGCCGCGCTGCGATTGGCCGGCCGGCCAAGCACTTCCGGGTCACCGCGGGCAGCGCGGCGGCCCGTTTTCAGTCAGGCAGGCTGGCAGGCAATAAAGGTATCGGCGTGGGCAGCCGAAATTAAATAAAAGTCAAGAATAAGCGAGGTGGGCACTCGCCAAGGCGGGCAAAGCGCTCCTCAGCGCCATAATCAAAAATAAAGCGCTCTAAAGCGCTATGGGGCCATAAAGCGCTCCCAAAGCGCTAGACACAAAGTACCAAGGTCCTTCCAGGAGTGCAGCTCCACCATGCTGCACAAAGGTCCCAGAGAGTCTCAGGGGCAAAGCAAAGTCCCCCCCATCAGCCCAGCAAGGCAGAGGGGTCCCCCAGGAGTCCAGGAAAGTCCATCAGGTGCCCAGGGGCTGGGCAGAGCCAGGGATTCCCCTTAGCTCAAGCAGCAGCAGCCCCTGGCAGATTCAAGTTGAAAACAAGAACATTTTGGAAGGGGATACAACCCCTTTTTATACAGTGCAAAACCTTTGAAGTTCTTTGAAGTCCTTTGAAGCAGGCAGTGTGAGAACCAGCTGGACTGGTTTAGAGGGAAGTCCCCTTCAGTATCAGGGACAGAGGTGTCAGTCGCCCAGCGGGAGGTGGAGCCAGCTTTGTAGTTACACAGGAACAGCCCTTCACTATCAGGTGCCATCTCCTCCCACTTCCCTGGCAGCAGATGCTGCCTTTCATCCATGGGCTGACTTCAGACAACCTCCTGGGCTCTCCAGCCCCTGTCATCCTCAGACCAGACAGTCAATCCACAAGCAGGCCCATGCACTCTGGGCCAGGCTCACCAGCCAATCACACGCTAGCACCAACTTGCACAAATATGCCAACTTCCAAAAGTAGGACTTCTAGACTAGACACAGCCATGTCGCATACATCATTTTGCGGCATTCATTCTCACGAGTTCTCTCATACCAAACTCGCCCCTGCACTCCCCACGCATCAGGAACTACCATGGGCATACAGATTCCCCATTCATTCCTATGGGAGGGCAGGTCACTCACCATTCATCCACAGAGAGCTCAAGCACTTTACACTGTACCACAGTGAAAAAGTGCGCAGAGGCCTAAAATCACCAATACCAGGTTCCATAAATAGGCTAGGAAAACGCAAAAAGTCTAGGGGTGAACCTGCCTAATGGGCCGGGTCCAACACAACCCCCTTCCAGCCAAAACGCAGGGTAGACCAATCACACCACTGATGGGCTTCACTGCTTTGGGCGACAAAACCACGGACACGGCCTCGCACAGCAGGGACACCGTCCAGTTTTGCGCCACTCTGAACCTACATGGTTTCCTCCAAATAATAACTCTCTGACTCAACTAGGGTACCCCACTGGTACACACTAGTCATCCACAGCCAAGACCAGGCCATAGGCCATCCAAATCACAGGTCCTAACTAATCCACAGAGTGGGGGGTAGTAACCCCTGGCACACAATAGCCATTCTCCACTCTCTCTCTCAGTGTAGCTACAACCACCACTGATCCAACAACCTAGGGACCATACCCTCAGGCTGACCAGAGGTCACGGGCAAGAATGCCCCACCCTACCTCTACTTCTGGGTTTCCGCACCCTCACAGAAAAGCACTTCACCAGAACACAATTCTGCTACCAGATCAGGACCTCACTCCATCACTAGTCTACCACCTGGAAACTATTCCACTTCTGAGGTACAAAGCACACTCCCTTTTCAAGCAGGTGGGGGGACACAGCACACAGCAAAGTCCCCTTTCCTCTACCTTAGTGAAAACAACAAACTGCAGGTGAGCCCCAGAACACACAGCAAGGGCAGCCCCCTCAGTCTCTTCAGCTGATCCACTTTGGTAGAGATTCCTCTTGACCTAGAAGTTTCCTAATTTCCCAACCTAAGATCTAAACCCTCAGGTTACACCGGGGTCAGAAGTAAGGACACCGTCCCTCTGCACCCCCTTCCAGTTCCAGTATGTCTCAGGCTAGACAGAGCACACGCCAGCGGCGTATCAGCGACACACTCTCCTCCAGTACTCCTTCCAGGTCAGGCCACACCCCAACCCGGCTTTCCCCCCTCCTCGGGGAACGACCTCCAGAGGCCCCACAAATGGTCAAGCACTCTAGACGGTCAAATGCTCAGCGAGCCAGGACTTCTGCACCCTCCACTTAGGAGCGGTACTGCCCAACACTAGGACCGCCGGAGTTCTGGTTACAGACACTCCCCGTCCTCTAGACACAGGAAGATCCTCCTCAAATGACCTATGTACAGCTTAGGCCCCTGACCTGGCGCTCCCTTAAGGAACCCTCCAGGCCCTGAGATAGGGTTTCAGGCCAACGTGGGACACACCGTCCCACACTCACTCCGCCTCCACTGAGACAGGGCGTGAGCCCCTACACCCCTACCATACTACTGGGACCAAGCTGGGTTACACATGAACCTCTTCCCCTTTACAGGATCATCAGATACACAAGCCACTCCTTTTGGAACCACTCCCTAATGCCTCTGCAAGACATCTAGCACACCGCCAGACATCCACCTTCTTGTCCAGTGCCTCTGCAGGACCTCCTGCACACCACCAGAGGTACACCTCTTATGCAAGCTCTTTAACAAAAAGAAAACTCACACCAACTCCTCCAGTTCAGCACATCACTCATTCGCACACTCCCCCCCCTCGGACTGGTAAGGCAGTTTCTACCACCCCTGATCATTCAACCTGACCACACGTGACACAGGTACCAAACTCTGGGAGCGGGGAATGGGAATTAACACACTGGACACATTAAAGCTGCCACCACTGGATCCTACCACACTGGGGAATCCAGACACACACTACACTCAGGGAACAACCACCCTCCTGAGCAAGTCATTTCTCCTCACACTCCCTCTCTTCCATCTACCCACACAGGGACAGGATTTGGGATTGGACATTGGACCCAGCAAGGGATTCCTAAGCTATGGGAACCTCCCCCTCTACTGGCGTCCCGCCCTGTCACTTTCTCTCATCTGCCACTGAACATAAAGCGCAGAAACACATTTGAAAATGACACTCTTGAGGAAAAAAATAAAAAACAATAATCCCAAACATGTGACTATCTGAAAAAAACAATTGCAGAGTTTTGTAATGTAGCCAGTTGTCGCTATGGCACTGCGCAAACACAAGTCCAAAATCCGCACCGCTGACCAACAATGTTAGAACTGGCTATTTCTGGTAGGCTAAGGCTGACGCCAAAGCCAGGCAGAAACCACCATTCTAGTCAGGGCAAGGAAGTCACACGCCAAGATAACCTCTGCTCACCCCCTTGGTAGCTTGGCACAAGCAGTAAGGCTAAACTCGGAGGCAATGTGTAAAGCATTTGCGCCAGCGCACAACAGCAACAACATACTAGGCACACCACAGAAGAGACTCCACACAAGGTTATTATAAAAATAACTTTTGTATTGTAAAAACACATCAGATAAAACCACACATATACATGGTGCCAACTGGCACGGGCAATATTCACAGGGATTATGTACACAAGACAGGGCCACAAGGGCCACTGTCATAGTCAGATATAGCACTTCTAGAATAAGAAATAATAAAACATAAAACAGTAATCACAAAGATAACAACCAGTAACCACTGGTAACAGGAACCAGGACCTTACTAGGACCACCTGTACTAATAAAGAAGAACCACCTAAGTATCACACAGCATTAGGGGTCTAAGAAAGAATACATTACTCATGATGCAATAAACCTACATTCAGAGGAGTAGAAAAGACAACCACCTAAGTATCACTCAGCATTTAGGGGTCTAGAAAAAGGACACATTACCCATGATGCAATAACCTACATTCAGAGGAGTAAGAATAGAGCACATGATGCAATAAACTACATTCAGGGGTGCAGCGCAAGAAGACACATGATGACTAACCATTCAGAGGTGCAGCGCATGGAAAGGAAGACACATGATGCAGTAACACATTCAGAGGTGTTAAGAATAGGGCACATGATGCAATAAAATACATTCAGGGGTGCAGCGCAAGAAGACACATGATGACTAAACATTCAGAGGTGCAGCGCATGGAAAGGAAGACACATAATGCATAAACATTCAGAGGTGCCTAATAAATCAATAGCGCAAAAACACACAGTAGGCAATTACTATTTAAAAGCATAGAAATCACATTGCGCCAACACTACATAAGCCACTACCTGTGGCAGTCCCTAGGCCAACTGGCCTTGTTGGGGCAAGGATGCCCTGGGTCCAAAGTCAGGGCGCGCTGCCATGCAGCGCCAGTCCAAAGTACAAAAGCCTAAACGTGGCAGTTGCCCACAAAGTGCTGGGCAACTGTGTACATCACAGGAAGGCCTAAACGTGGCAGGTGCCCACAAAGTGCTGGGCACCTGAAGAATCAACAAAACGGCGCCAGCTAAGCCACACAGGCTCTGAAGCCAACACTGCGCACGTTGGAGCCACACAGGCTCTGGCCAACACTGGTCAAACGTTGGAGCCACACAGGCTCTTAAAAACATATATGGCCCCTCTGAGCCACACAGGCTCTCTCAGCGTTGGGGCGACCCACTGCCAAACGGGGCCGCCCTGACTCTCCATTCACTTCATAGAATGCCCCCAGCGCCTCTCAGGGCACGAAATACACGTAGGGCACCTCGAGCCTCTCTGGGCCCGTAAAACAAATCTGCCCCCTTAGAGCCTCCATGGCTCCGGACACAACGATAGGGGTAAGGAGCCTCTCGGGGCTCTACACGCGTTGGGGCGACCCGCTGCCAACCGGGGCCGCCCTTTCTGCACTGCCAACACTGTACCCCACGGGGCTCTCGTGACCAACATGGGCGTTGGAGCCTCAGGCTCCCTTGAAACGTTGGGGCGGCCCACTGCCAGCTGGGGCCGCCCTACCTCCACTTCCGCCCATGGGCCGCTCTCCGGCACCAACAGCAGCCGCACGGAGCCCTCCCCAGCCCTTCAGACTCACCGGGCTCTCTTGGGCGGGGCTCCTCCGGGCGGCGGCCCTCCTTCATTCTCGGGGCAGCCAGCACACGCGCTGGGTCAGGCGGAGGCGAGGTGGACTCTCGTGATCCTTGACGGCGAGACAACATCCTCGGCAGCCGGCAGGGCTCTCCCCTCACATGGGAGCACTGCTGTCGCCGCCATCTTCACTCCTCCCTTCCGCCTCCTCCCCCGGGCAGCTTCTCTCCTCTCGAGCTGCGGGGGCGGGACTTCCGGCCGGCCGCGCTGCGATTGGCCGGCCGGCCAAGCACTTCCGGGTCACCGCGGGCAGCGCGGCGGCCCGTTTTCAGTCAGGCAGGCTGGCAGGCAATAAAGGTATCGGCGTGGGCAGCCGAAATTAAATAAAAGTCAAGAATAAGCGAGGTGGGCACTCGCCAAGGCGGGCAAAGCGCTCCTCAGCGCCATAATCAAAAATAAAGCGCTCTAAAGCGCTATGGGGCCATAAAGCGCTCCCAAAGCGCTAGACACAAAGTACCAAGGTCCTTCCAGGAGTGCAGCTCCACCATGCTGCACAAAGGTCCCAGAGAGTCTCAGGGGCAAAGCAAAGTCCCCCCCATCAGCCCAGCAAGGCAGAGGGGTCCCCCAGGAGTCCAGGAAAGTCCATCAGGTGCCCAGGGGCTGGGCAGAGCCAGGGATTCCCCTTAGCTCAAGCAGCAGCAGCCCCTGGCAGATTCAAGTTGAAAACAAGAACATTTTGGAAGGGGATACAACCCCTTTTTATACAGTGCAAAACCTTTGAAGTTCTTTGAAGTCCTTTGAAGCAGGCAGTGTGAGAACCAGCTGGACTGGTTTAGAGGGAAGTCCCCTTCAGTATCAGGGACAGAGGTGTCAGTCGCCCAGCGGGAGGTGGAGCCAGCTTTGTAGTTACACAGGAACAGCCCTTCACTATCAGGTGCCATCTCCTCCCACTTCCCTGGCAGCAGATGCTGCCTTTCATCCATGGGCTGACTTCAGACAACCTCCTGGGCTCTCCAGCCCCTGTCATCCTCAGACCAGACAGTCA
This sequence comes from Lissotriton vulgaris, assembly GCF_964263255.1. Classification (NCBI taxonomy): domain Eukaryota; kingdom Metazoa; phylum Chordata; class Amphibia; order Caudata; family Salamandridae; genus Lissotriton; species Lissotriton vulgaris. Next base: position 14,242 of record NW_028246896.1, on the reverse strand, counting down.
ATCCACAAGCAGGCCCATGCACTCTGGGCCAGGCTCACCAGCCAATCACACGCTAGCACCAACTTGCACAAATATGCCAACTTCCAAAAGTAGGACTTCTAGACTAGACACAGCCATGTCGCATACATCATTTTGCGGCATTCATTCTCACGAGTTCTCTCATACCAAACTCGCCCCTGCACTCCCCACGCATCAGGAACTACCATGGGCATACAGATTCCCCATTCATTCCTATGGGAGGGCAGGTCACTCACCATTCATCCACAGAGAGCTCAAGCACTTTACACTGTACCACAGTGAAAAAGTGCGCAGAGGCCTAAAATCACCAATACCAGGTTCCATAAATAGGCTAGGAAAACGCAAAAAGTCTAGGGGTGAACCTGCCTAATGGGCCGGGTCCAACACCCTCTATCTATCTCTCTCTCTCTCTCTCTCTCTCTCTCTCTCTCTACATGTCATACGTGTACCGAATGGCTCGTTTAGATTGCGGACGACTCTCACTCTCTATGAGAGTCTCCCTATTCCCTCTTCCTTTTCATGGTAAAATTGTGCCTCGCTGGCACCAGTCTGATTGGATACTTATTGAACGCGAAGGTGTTCAGCGAAATTGACAGAAATTAAAATGATTATATCTCGCCATATTACTACCTCTCCTTTCTGCAAAATGAATGAACTCGAATTGGCTAAGAAAGAAAGGACAGGTAAGACGACTAAGGTCCCCCAATCTGGCCTTTTATAGGGGAACTATATGTCAATGGCACCTTATTTTTCAGTTCATCAGAGACCAGCGCCAACGTCTAGATTGACCCCCAATGCCCAGATTGCCCCACCCCTTTGCACCCAAGCGCGAATGCCCGAAGCGTCCCCGCCCCACTTGATTGACCCCAGCTGCTGTCCCCGATATATACATGATGACCATGAGTAACTGTCGTCCCTCGAGAAAAACCTGTTTTACCCTGACTCTCGATGATAGCACCCCCGCCCTGTTTGAAAGGGTTGGCCAGCTTTTGGAGGGAAATGTTAGACTGTTAAGGCTCGGGGTTGAAAGACGAGTCTCCGCTGGAGGTTCCGAAATGTTGAATTTGATGAAATGCGCAGTTGATAGGAGTCTGATTTCTCTCCATTTGTGTCATGAATAGACGATGAATAAACTTGGCATGAACTCAGTAGAAATGCCCACATGCTTACTTCATGATAATAGACTTTTGACTATGACCAATGAGCATAACAACCAGGTGTTAGGATTGCGAGAGGAATTCACATGCATAAATGTCTTCTCCTGCCAGTTCTCTAAAACTTGTTTTGTACCTATTCAAAGATATACGATCACCGGAGGAGAAGGGTCGGACGTGACGTACAGCCTGGCTGCAGATCTTGAGACACATGTGACCTCGACCAAAGGTGGAGCTGCAGAGCAACAAGATACGGGACGAGACAGCAATTTCAAACGTGGAAAATGAAACTTGACGGGCTGCCCTGAAGCCCTCAGTCTGCTAACCCACGTGTGCCTGAAGCCTCCGTGCCCCTTTTTGGGCCCGATCGATGGGCCTGCCTGCTTGTTATCCTTTGCTCCCTTGGTCCCTTTGGTGTGTCCCAGGAAATCTGACCCCACTCCGCTCTCTCTCCCATCGACTATTGAACCACACACCCTCTTTTCCACGTGACTTTTTGCCGAAAGGAAGAACAGCATTTAGATGGAAATGGGGTTGTGCCACGGAAATATAGGTGCCGAGCATAAGGCGCCACTAAAAGGATTGGTTAGGGAACAGGACTGTGGTCTAACAGCAGAGGACAGACCGCACCTTGCAACGCGAAAAATTTAATCCGAGCTGGACCTATAGCTCCACCGCCGGTGCTCAACAGCGCCAACTAAAGGACACGGACTAGAGCCTACCAGTGATGGCTCACTGCTAAAAAGACACTGTGACGAAGAGATCTTGTGTATTTAAACTGAATTCCGCCCTCAACTACTTGGTCAAAATGTTCATTGGTCACATTTTAAAGTCAGAAGCATTTATGCTATGTAGTACGTTTGAATGTTAGGAACTCAACAAATGCAATTTCCTATGTGCTGCATTCTGCCAAACACATCAACTGTCCATGATTATACGCCATATGTTAGTATTGACAAATGCTAATTCTTCAACCATACCTGTTTATATGTACCCCCATCAATTAGGAAAATGAACTTTGCTATGTAAAAAGCGGCGACTGTGGAAAATTAGGAAAATTGATGTACATAAGCGGCGTTCATTAGCCTTTTCCCACTCCCCTCCCTGTAAGCACCATGAATACCGTGAAATATTGACCGCATCACTCCACCAGTAAAAGCCCGTGCCCATATGTACATGACAGCCATTTTAGGCACCGTGGCCTTTTTTTTGCCCGTTCATTGGAATCACCGGCTTCCCTTCTACGCTATTTGAACCCCCCCCCCCCCTCTCTCGCATGCATAGACCATGAAACCCTCTCCCTCTGCGCGACCCTGCTCTGAAAAGCAACCCTCCTGCATGACCCACGCAAAACCCCCCTTTCCTCTTGAAGAGGCATCCTTCGCCTCAGCTGACATAGCCCTCCCCAGCTGCACCTGACTGCCCCCGCTCTCTCATGCACGAGTCAATAAGACCTCTCTCTCTCTCTCTGTGCGACTCTGTCCTTGGGAGTCACGGCCGCGCCTGACCAACACCTCCTTTCCTTTCATGAATAACCCCTCTGTTAGTAAACCCTCCCTCCGCGATTGACTGTCCACACATGTCTGAGGTCATCGCCTAAGCCAGGAGATACTGTTTACTGCCCCTTATTGTATGGAGTCACTCCTCTTCAAAGGACCCACTATTGATCCTGGCCTCCCCACCCCCTGGGCTACGATCAGGCGCACATATCCTAAAAATCGACGGAACACTCAGCTGTGTGATTACCCCCTCCTCTTATCGGCAGGTCAAGGGTCTCTATTGTGGGTATATGTGGGGTGGGATTGACACGAGGATTATGGGGATGTCTTTTCGTTGTTTCACAATGTCGTGATTGTAATACGGAGTGTTTTGTAAGGTATAAAAGACGATGTCTCAGCTCACTTGTTAGAGCACCTCCCGAAAGACACTGTGTTTCGTGTCCGAAATGACAGGCTCTCCTCATGAGTAATAAATCCTGTTCTTGTGACTCCTGCTTCCAGCGCCCGTCTCTTTATTTGGTAACTATTCAGAATGGGAACTAAGAGGCGACTTGCGCCAGCCGTCCGGGCATCGATAGTAGTCTGGGCTCCTGTTCCACACATCAGCAGGGATGTCCAGCTCCACAGCAGGAGACCCACCTACGTCTGGACATCAGCGGGATGTCCAGCTCCACGGTGTTAGAAGGGGCGGTCCCAGAGGCCAGGCTATGTCCACCCGACTGCTCCGTGCCCGTTGACGGTTACCTGCTGTCGGTATTTTTCAGTGTTATCTGGCAGGAGAGCTCCAGGAACCATTTCTCTATCCCCCAGGGAGACTAAGGTCAATCAATCAATCAATCAATCAATGACACTTATAGAGCGCGCTACATACCCGTAGGGTCTCAAGGCCCTTGTGGGGGAGGGGGGGGGGGGTGCCGCTACTGCTCGAACAGCCAGGTCTTCAGCTTCTTCCTGAAGGAGAGGTGGTCTTGGGTCAGGCGCAGGTCGGTCGGGAGGGAGTTCCAGGTCTTGGCGGCCAGGTAGGAGAAGGACCTTCCTCCTGTAGTCGCTCTTCGGATGCGGGGGACGGCGGCGAGGGCGTGGTTGGCTGATCGGAGGTGGCGTTTGGGAGCGTAGAAGTTGATCCGGCTGTTGAGGTAGCTCGGGCCTTGGTCGTGTAGGGCTTTGTGTGCGTGGGTGAGGAGGCGGAAGGTGATTCTTTTGTTGACGGGGAGCCAGTGCAGGTCTCTCAGGTGTCCGGTGATGTGGCTGGTTCGTGGGATGTCGAGGATGAGTCTGGCTGAGGCGTTCTGGATCCGCTGGAGTCTCTTCTGGATCTTGGCGGTGGTACCGGCGTAGAGGGCGCTGCCGTAGTCCAGTCGGCTGGTGACGAGGGCCTGGGTGACGGTCTTCCTGGTCTCGGTGGGGATCCACCAGAAGATCTTCCGTAGCATGCGTAGGATGTTAAAGCATGCCGAGGAGACGTTGTTGACTTGCCTGGTCATGGAGAGGGAGGAGTCCAGGATGAAGCCCAGGTTGCGTGCATGGTCTGTTGGTTTGGGTGCGGCACCCAGGGCGGGAGGCCACCAGGAGTCGTCCCAGGCAGAGGGTGAAGAGCCCAGGATGAGGACCTCCGTCTTGTCAGAGTTCAGTTTCAGGCGGCTGGTCGTCATCCACTCGGCTACCTCTTTCATCCCTTCGTGTAGGTTGGCTCTGGCGGAGGCGGGGTCGTTGGTCAGGGAGAGGATCAGCTGGGTGTCGTCGGCGTAGGAGATTATGCTGAGGTTGTGTTTGCGTACGATGGCCGCGAGGGGGCTCATGTAGACGTTGAAGAGGGTGGGGCTCAGAGATGATCCTTGAGGGACGCCGCAGATGACTTCGGAGGCCTCTGATTTGTACGGTGGTAGGCGGACTCTCTGTGTTGTTCCGTCGAGGAAGGAGATGATCCATTCCAGCGCCTTGTCCTGGATTCCGATGTTGCTGAGGCGCTGTACTAGGGTGCGGTGGCAGACCGTGTCGAATGCCGCGGAGAGGTCTAGGAGGATGAGGGCCGCTGTTTCTCCATTGTCCATCAGGGCTCGGATGTCATCGGTGGCGGCGATGAGGGCGGTCTCGGTGCTGTGGTTGGCTCGGAAGCCGGACTGTGAGGGGTCGAGGGATCCGTTCGTCTCGAGGAAGGCGGCCATCTGCTTGTTGACGGTCTTCTCGATGACTTTCGCAGGAAACGGGAGGAGCGAGATGGGGCGGTAGTTCTTGAGTTCGGTGGGGTCCGCTGTTGGTTTCTTTAGTAGAGCGCTGAGTTCGGCGTGCTTCCAGCTCTCAGGGAAGGTGGCGGTGTCGAAGGATGTGTTGATGATGTCTCGCAGGTGGGGTGCGATGACAGCGTCGGCCTTGTTGAAGACGTGGTGAGGGCAGGGGTCGGTCGGTGATCCGGAGTGGATGGAGTTCATCGTGCGGATGGTGTCTTCGGTGCTGATCGGGGTCCAGGCGTGGAGGGTGGTGGTGGGGGGTGGTTGTTCGGTCATGGTGTGCGTTGGTTGGTTGTTGAAGCTGTTGTGTATGTCCGCGATCTTGTTGTGGAAGTATGAAGCGAGGGAGTTGCAGAGGTCTTGCGATGGGGTGATGTCGTTGTTTCCTGCGCTGGGGTTGGAAAGCTCTTTCACGATGTTGAAGAGTTCCTTGCAGTTGTGTGCGTTGTTGTCCAACCGGTCCTTGAATGCTGTTTTCTTGGCGGCGCGGATCAGCTGGTGGTGCTTCCGGGTGGCAAGCTTGAAGGAGGTCCTGTTGTCCGGTGTAGGTTCCCTTCTCCAGACTTTCTCGAGGGCTCGGCAGTTCTTCTTGGAGCTCTTGAGTTCGTCGGTGAACCACGGGGCTTTCTTGCTGCCGGGTCTGCTGGGCGGGGTCCTCAGAGGGGCGAGTTCGTCCGCGCAGTTGCTGATCCACTTCGTGAGGTTGTCGGCGGCCTGGCTGGGGTTCGCTGAGCTGGCAGGAGGGTGCTGGCTCAGGGAGGTGGCGAGCTGGTCTGCTGTGATCTTGTTCCAGCTTCTGCGGGCGGCCTGTTGCTGGTGGTGGTGGGTCGTCGTTCTCTTGAAGGTGAAGTGGACGCAGCTGTGGTCCGTCCATTGAAGCTCTGTGGCGTGGCTGAAGGCGATGTCTGTGCTGGAGGAGAAGACTGCGTCGAGTGTGTGTCCGGCGAGGTGGGTGGGGGTGGACACCAGTTGCTTGAGTCCAAGATTGGCGAGGTTGTCGAGCAGGGTGCTGGTGTTGCGGTCGTTGTTGTTCTCCAGGTGGAAGTTGAGGTCCCCCAGGAGGATGTAGTCAGCGGAGGGGAGGGCGTGCGGGCTGACGAAGTCGGCGATTTCCTCGCTGAATTGTGTGCGTGGTCCAGGGGGTCGGTAGATCAGGGTGCCTCTGAGGGTGGTGTTCGGGTTGGTGTGGATCTGGAAATGCAGGTGTTCGGCGCTGGTCAGGGTGTTGTCGGTGCTGGTCGTGAGACGGATGGTGTTCCTGTGGATGATGGCGATGCCTCCTCCCATCTGGTTGGCGTTGCGATCCCTCCGGACGATCTTGTAGCCCTCTGGGATAGCGATGGCGATGTCGGGAGCAGAAGAGGCGTGCATCCAGGTCTCCGTGAGGAAGGCAACGTCAGGGGCTGTGGCGTCTAGGAGGTTCCAGAGTTCGATGGCGTGTCTGTGGACGGAGCGGGTGTTGAGCAGGATGCACTTGAGGTGGGTGCTGCTGGTGTTCGACTTGGCGGGTGCTGGTGCGAGGCAGGTCCGGATGCAGGTGTACTTGCAGGCGTGGCAGCTGAAAGGTCCGTGGGTGCGACGTGGAGTGGCTTGATGGCATTCTGGGAGTCGGCCGGTGTTGAGTGCGATGAGGGTGGCGGCGGAGTACGTCAGGCGGGTCGGTCGGGGTCCTCGTGGGCCAGGGGTCCTGGCGCTGGTCGCGATCCGGTCGCGGACGGGCGCAGACGGGCTTACCTTTGGCGCGCCTTCGGCGCACAATCGGCGCGCCCGCTGCGCGTGACCGCTGCGCATTCGCACGGTCGCCATTTAAGGCGAAGTGCGCGGGTGGGCGGAGCAGCTGGGAGGCGGGAGCGGGGAGGGTACAGAAGAGAAAAAAGGGGCAGGGACAAGCGGCGGTGGCGGGAAGGGAGAGCGGAGGGCGGCGAGGTAGGCGGACAACCAGGAAGGAAAACGTGAATACAGGTACAACAAAATAGTTAAATACAGGCACAAATGGGGGCAAATAACGGCAAAACAAAACACTTGGCAGCAGTAGCAGGAGAGCCGGCAGCCGATCACGGAGCACGCCGGGGGGGCGTGGTCAGCGGCAGCGAGGCAGCAGGGCAAGGGGCACACGCAGCAGCTGGTGGCCGTGCGGCGCGGGGGTGTCCCACAAGTGGGTCACACTCACCTGCGTCGCACGGTCGCCATTTAAGGCCAAGTGCGCGGGTGGGCGGAGCAGCTGGGAGGCGGGAGCGGGGAGGGTACAGAAGAGAAAAAAGGGGCGGGGACAAGCGGCGGTGGCGGGAAGGGAGAGCGGAGGGCGGCGAGGTAGGCGGACAACCAGGAAGGAAAACGTGAATACAGGTACAACAAAATAGTTAAATACAGGCACAAATGGGGGCAAAAAACAGGGCAAAACAAAACACTTGGCAGCAGTAGCAGGAGAGCCGGCAGCCGATCACGGAGCACGCCGGGGGGGCGTGGTCAGCGGCAGCGAGGCAGCAGGGCAAGGGGCACACGCAGCAGCTGGTGGCCGTGCGGCGCGGGGGTGTCCCACAAGTGGGTCACACTCACCTGCGTCGCGCGGTCGCCATTTAAGGCCAAGTGCGCGGGTGGGCGGAGCAGCTGGGAGGCGGGAGCGGGGAGGGTACAGAAGAGAAAAAAGGGGCGGGGACAAGCGGCGGTGGCGGGAAGGGAGAGCGGAGGGCGGCGAGGTAGGCGGACAACCAGGAAGGAAAACGTGAATACAGGTACAACAAAATAGTTAAATACAGGCACAAATGGGGGCAAAAAACAGGGTAAAACAAAACACTTGGCAGCAGTAGCAGGAGAGCCGGCAGCCGATCACGGAGCATGCCGGGGGGGCGTGGTCAGCGGCAGCGGCAGCGAGGCAGCAGGGCAAGGGGCACACGCAGCAGCTGGTGGCCGTGCGGCGCGGGGGTGTCCCACAAGTGGCTGCTGGTTCCCACCCCTCCGGGTCCTCTATCTCTTCCTCTTCTAAGGCTATGTTGGCGATGTGGCGCGCAGGGGGACTCGCAGCAGTGGGTTTTCTGAGCATGGGGCAGTTGGGGTCACTGGCATAATGCCTTGTTTGTTGACATTGGTAGCAGGCTGTGCTTATTATGGGTCCTTGTCTAGCTGAGGGGAACCCTGCCCTCGCGGCAGGAGGGGAGGCCCCGGACTGGTTTCTAGGGGGGCTTTGTGGGGGCCCTGCCTGGGATCCCCTCTGTCTACCCTGACCCCCCTCCCGCCCCTCTGGCCGGGAGATCCTTGCTCGTTTTGGCCATAGTCCCCCACGGGACCCCGTGGGACTCTGGTGCTCACCCATCGATCGGCCTCGACAGCCAGCTTCCGGGGGTCGGCCAACTTGCTGTCCAGAAGGTGCTGTCTTAATTCCACAAAGCAGTTGGTGGATAGGTGTTCATAGGTGATGAGATCAATGAGTCTTTCAAAGGTGGTCACCTTGCTGCCCTTGATCCACCCTTCCAAGGCCGGCTGTAGAAATTCACGTAGTCCACCCAAGTGGTGCCGGGTATCTTTTTGCAGTCTCTGAATCGTTGCCGGTACATCTCTGGGGTGAGCCCATATCGAGATAGTAGGGCGTCCTTCATATGGGGGTAGGAGTTCATGACGGTGGTGGGTAGGTCCAGCATGGTGTCTCTTCCCTCACTGAGGAAGCGACCCCATAATCCGCCCCCCCCCCCCCAATCCTTTTCAGGCACTCAATGGGAGGTCATGGCGACCTCATATGCCTTGAACCATTGCTGGATGTCGTCCCCCTTGTAATATTCCTTCACGACATCCTTGGGTATATGCACTTTAGCTTCTGCCGGGGAGGGGACTTCTCTGCTCCCCGGGGGTCGGGTCTCTTCGTTTCTGGCTTTGAGTTCTAGTTCTTTTAAGCTGCGTTCATGTTCAAGCTGGAGTTTCTTTCCTTCAAGCTCCCTCTGGAGCTTCTTTTCTTCCAGTTCTCCTTGCAGCCGTCATTGTTCTATGGCCAGTTTCTTTTCAGCCAACTTAAGTTCTCCTTCTATTTTAAGGCGTGCCAGTTCTAGCTTGTGGTTTCGGTTGCGTTCTCGGTTTGTCATTTCCTCTATCGACAGACCCCTCTCTGCGCTGGTATTCCGCGTCAGGGAGTCGGTTCCCTCATCTTCTTGGCCGGAGGTTTCGATCGGTGTCCCTCCCTGTACGCCATTTCCTTCGGTCATGGGAAGGTGGGCCCCGGCCTCTACCCAGGCCGTCAGGGCTTTCTGGTAGACGTCTTTGGTGCTTAACCCAGTGGTAGCGAGGTGGAATTCTTTGCAGAATTGTTTTAGTTCTCGGTGGGTATATTCTTCCAGAAGGTCCTTTTGGAATGTGGTCTTTTCGCTTGTTCCGATAAGACTCATGGTTGTTCTTTGTTCAGGTGGTGTGTCAGTCGCTTTACTGTATGATTCCTAGACGTAGGCTCTTATCCCGTCGCTTGCCACCAATGTTAGAAGGGGCGGTCCCAGAGGCCAGGCTATGTCCACCCGACTGCTCCATGACCCACCTCTCCTGCCAATAATGCCGAGTCTTAACGAGAGGTCCTCACCAGGGAGAACTTTGAGTATCGAATCGTACACATGGAGATTACACCACACTTACGAACGGACACCACACCGTAGGTTTTTCAGTAACAAGTTCCTTATGAACAGAAAAAGGAATTAGCACTCTTATTTACAAGCGATCGAGGGATCGTAAAGTCTCAACGATTCAGGTCAAAGGAAAGCGGGACAGTCTTAGTCTTTCGATCAGTATGAAGCGTACCCTGCGCACAGCTCTCAATCCTCGAGCCGGGGGGGTACGGGAGATGATAGTCGTACTGGATGTCCTACTCACTTCAGGTCGACTCAGTTCGTGTTGGTAGCGTCGAGGGTCCAGCCAGACCCGAGTACTCCTCGAGCTGAGACGAAGTCAGCAGGGCTCGATCCGGAGGATAGTTCTTGAGGAGCCGCGACCACGTCAGCAGGGCTCAAGAGGTTCGATGAAGATCTTTAAGGTTCAAGATCGAGCCGTGACGAGGTCAGTAGGGCTTCGATGTTCCAGGTCCGTAGTTACGAGGATGAGCCGCGACAGCGTCAGCAGGGCTCGAAGAGTTCCAAAGTTCAGTATTCCCCAAGGGTAAGCCGCGATCAGATCAGCAGGGCTCTCTTGTCCAGGATACAACTGCCCGCTAGTTCTTGGGCGGGCCCTGATATAGTCCAGTGACCCTTTGATGTTTGGACACTCGCAGGTGGAGGTCTCATGCCTTGGGGGCTGGTCATTGGTGAGGTCCGGCGGTTGGCCCTTTGATATCTTTGAAGATGTGTCCGGGAATTCCCAGACGCCCAGCAGGGTCTGGAGCCAGCTCTCGGGGAGGCCAGAGGTGCTATCGAAACTGGCTCCCAGGGGAAGGCCAGAGGTGTGACAGAAACCAGTCTCTCAGGGGAGGCCGGAGGTGCAATCGAAACTCCCTGTCTTATCTCACTCGGGGATCCCTCACCCTCCCAGCTGGGGCTGGCACGTCTGGAGCCTAAGTTTTGCTGGGGCTGAGGTCATGCCAAGCCCAGGGAGTCAGGGATCTCGGGAAGGGAAAATGGCTGCCGGTGGGCCTGTGGGGCTTTGCAGGTTCTGGGCGTGCGGGCCGGTAAGGAGTATGGGGGCCTGTCGGGGCTGGTCGTCGGCGTTTGGGCGGACATGGACAGGACGACCAGGGGTTTCTGGATGCAGGGCTAGGCTAACGGGGTGCTGAGGAACGGGGGGAACCACGCCACGAGGCCAGGTCCAATACACGGCTTGAGACCTACCCACGTCTGGACATCAGTGGGGATGTCCAGCTCCACAGCTTGAGACCCACCCATGTCTGGACATCAGCGGGGATGTCCAGCTCCACGGCTTGAGACCCACACATGTCTGGACATCAGCTGGGATGTCCAGATCCACGGCGTGAGACCCACCCATGTCTGGACATCAGAAGGGATAACCAGTTTCACGGCATGAGACCTACCCACATCTGGACATCAGCGGGGATGTCCAGCTCCACGGCATGAGACTTACCCACATCTGGACATCAGCGGGGATGTCCAGCTGCACGGCACGAGACCCACCCACATCTGGACATCAGCGGGGATGTCCAGATCCACGGCGTGAGACCCACCCGCGTCTGGACATCATGGGGGATGTCCAGCTCCACGATCAGCAGGGATGTCCATCTCCACGGCATGAGACTTACCCACGTCGGGACATCAGCGGGGATGTCCAGCTCCACAGCGTGAGACCTACCCACGTCTAGACATCAGCGGGGATGTCCAGCTCCATGGCACAAGACCCACCCACATCTGGACATCAGCAGGGATGTCCAGCTCCACGATCAGCAGGGATGTCCAGCTCCACAGCGTGAAACCTACCCACTTCGGGACATTAGCATGTATGTCCAGCTCCACACTGAAGTGCCATGAATTGACCCTTCTTCAGGACCATAATGTCCAACTCATTTCTGGCACCGTCCCCTTCTTATGCACACACTTCTTCTGGTCATCCTTCCACCCAGACATCCTCGATCAGTCATTATGGGCGTGGGCCTGGTTCCATTGTTCCAGTGACTCGACACCCACCTCTTCTGACACTGAGTCATGGTCATCTGTGCATTGTTCGGTCTAGTCTCCCCCTTATATTTATTGAATTGAGAATTATTCTGTTCATAGGGGCTTCATTTACAAAGAATTGGAGCAGGGCAGCGCGGCAAGACTTCCTGCTGCGCTGCCCCACGGCAAATCGAAAGGGCAGGAGTGCACCGTATTTACGAGATACAGTGCACTCCTGTCCTTTCAGACAGCCCGGTGCACAGTATGGGGCACAGCTGCTATGCAGGCACCCTGGCGCCGTGGTGCACCGTGGTGCAAGGGTCCCTGTGTTGTCGCCAGGATTGTTTTTGTGCAGATCGGAGCACCTTCCTGCACAAAAACAATCCTTGGTGGTCTTTCCTGATATGATAAGATAAATGAAATTTGTATAGGCACGTTCACCTACGGTTCCTCATTCTATGCGTGATGCAAAAGGCAGTACAAATGGAAAGAAGAACAAGCATTTGCAATGCAATAGGTCTCGCATTAGGAAGGTTTGAGCTATTGGTTTTGTAAATGACACATTTTTTATTTATGTTTTGTTTTTTAAAATAGCGAAATGAATAGCTTTGTCATTTACAATGCTAATAGTTCTAACTTTCGAAAATGTGACACCTATAGCATTTGTAATGCAATATGTGTTATATTTTCATGACATACATGTTTTGATATTACAAATAACAATGGCTTTTAATTTTTTAAAATAATTAATACTTTAATAAAAGTTATTGTAATTGATAATGGCAATAGCTTAAACTTTTGTAAATCACTTTTGTGAAGATTATGTTCAGTGTATTTTATTGTGACGAAAATCCAAGAACAGAAGTGAAATATTAACATCTTTTTGTTACATTTGCAATAAAACTTGAAACAAACTTGTAGATCATATGTGAAGACACTAAACACGATACTCGGGCAGGACACACCACTGCTTCAGGCAGCTTGATTAGAATTCATGGTGTTTCCTCCATACTTAACATCTTCATCAAAGTATGAGAGTGAAGCATTGGTTTAAAAACACTTAAACAAATCCTACTTCATAACAATATCAGACAATATGATTGTCGCTGACCTTTTTAAGTAAATTAAGATCACAGGACTCTTCACCTATGCATCAAGTTACTTACAAAAAGTTAAAAAATCATAAATAAGTACGTGAAACTCAAGTGCCATCATTTAGGGTTGCACAGAAGCACAACATTTAGAAGCACACCTACATCTCGTATTTCTTATTTTTTTCTTGAATGCAATTCCTAACTCCCAAATGTGAACCTGTAAAGCTGTGTCTATTGGCTTTATTGCAAAAGGCATTAGGCCCGTCTGTACAAATTTACAATGCCTGAATGGAAAGGAATAGCCCAGGGAGTGACAGCATCATGCATTGGGATCCATCAAAGAGACCAGCAAGAACAGTGGGGCATCCTAACTGGGGTTACATGTGTACACCACTTACAGGAGTTAGGTGGTAAATCAGTACAAGCACCATGAATTGGGAGCCACAGACCACCACATGCATGAAGAAGAGCACTGGGATCTAATTTCCGGGGGCAAACAAATAGCCCGCCCTCTGTGGGAGGGACACTACTCTAATCCCTCTGCATGGGCAGCAGTGCCAGGATGTATTGAAGCAATGCGTGCTTCCGCAAGTAAAAGACACATGGGCATTAATTTCCTGCCGTGGGGAAGAGTTGTGGCAACATCAGGCATGACTTATCAGTCAGTACTGTCGGCCCAAAGAAAGTGTTTTCTGTTCCCGCATGCGCACTATGCAAAAGTAAGGGCATGCGCATTAGAAACATCTAAAGGCATGAGTAGTCAGCGCTGATCGTTGCCCCTAACCACGAGGCAGGCACCTACGGAATGACTTACCTTTTCGTAAGGGTAACACTAGGTACAAATCCCCAACGTGCTGCACAAATACAGGACAATAGAGCTGGTAAAATTCGAAGGGCAGATGTGCGTCGTCTCCCGTATACTGTGCGCGCGGACCAGCCAATAAGGGTCACCAGTAGACATAGAAGACGGACTTTTCAGTAGAAATGGAAAAGAGAACGAGGACTAGCAGTGAGGGAAGTCGCTGGAGATGCCTGTACGAGCCGGAAGAGCCAGTTCCTTTGGGCGGGACTTCCGTCTTCGGAAGTCCCGCGCACGCGCCCACGGAGTGCCTGAGAGCGGGGCTCCCATGCCTGAGGGAGAGCCCCGGCTACAGAAGTCCCGAATGGCGGTAAGTGGGGCTTAGTTCTAGGGGGGAGGGGGGTGCGCTTGAGTGTGTGTGTGTGTATGTGTGCGATGGCGGCAGCGACGGGGGAGGGGGGTTTCTGTATGTGTGCGTGCGTGTGTGTATGTGCGCTGGTGTGTGTGTGGGGGGGTCTCTGCGTGTGCGTGTAGGTGCGCTAGTGTGTGTGTAGGTGCAGCGGCGACGGGGGGGGCGTGTGTGTGTGTGCCTGTGTATGCGTGTGGCTGTGTATGCGTGTTGCTGTGTATGCGTGTGGCTGTGTATGTGCGCATGCATGAGTGTGGCAGTGTGACTGTCTTTGCGCAAGGGAATATGGGGCACAGCGTCGTGCGCGCCCACAAGGTCAAATCTCCAGCAGGAGAAGCGCGTGTCAGTCTGCTGTCCACATTCCCCCAAAAGTGATAACATAAGTTGTCTCGCCCTAGACAGCAAAAGCTTCGCTTTTGCTTTCGTCTAGGCGAGACCTAAAAAACGAGGAGCAGGAAACATATTTCTCCTTCTA